>NC_000077.6:61211620-61451620 GCF_000001635.26 Mus musculus
CCTGAGAGTCTGAAAGACTTTTGTTGGCACTGGCCTGTGTTCCACTGGGGTGGACACATTAATCTAAAAGCTAAGAAGCTCACTTCAGCTTTGCCAGGCAACCAGCACGTTTGAGCACAACGGTGTAGCCAGGAAGGGTGTGTGGGAATTTTGATGCTAGTTTTTCTTTAATTAGGTTGAGAGTGAAATCATGGTCTGTATGCATCCAACAACTTAATCCAAAAAGTTGGTTGCACGGCTCCTGGAAGGTTTACCGGCAAGGAACCTGTCCCATTTTGTAAGTAGGTGGGACTGGAGAGTTGCCAAGAAGCCCCCCTCCCTGCCCCCTTCCTCCTGGCAGATTCTGCTTAAAATGAGTGTGGTTCACTGCAGAATAGTGTCACCTGTCTTCAGATGTCTAAAGACATAAGAAAGGCCTAGCCAGCTAAGTCAGAAAAGGGGACTTTCCGGTGGGAATGCATTTTCCAGTCTCTAGGAGAAGTCTTTATCCAAATAAAATTAGCATAGTGGTGGAGTCACTGCCAGGGCGCTGGTGCGGAAGCACAGCCCAGAGCCGAGGACGTGGCCATCCTCCTTCCTCTGATGCAAAGTGTTCTCTATCCCCAGTTACCATGAGCAATATCAGTAGCATCGTGAACCGGGCCCGTGATGCCTTTAACTCAGGCAAGACTCGACCGCTGCAGTTCCGGGTTGAGCAGCTGGAGGCGTTGCAGCGCATGATCAACGAGAACTTGAAAGGCATCTCCAAGGCGCTGGCCTCTAACCTGCGCAAGGTGCGTTGGGTGTGGGGAGAGAGTGGGGCTGAGTGGTGAGTGGGAGGCTACAAGAAGGGACTAGCAGGGATACAACAGGTACGGGGACAGTCGCACCCTGCGCGTAGGGCATCAGTTGCCGGCCACCCAATTCACCGAGGACTACTCTGCTCCTCAAACACTACATGTGTAGTGCAGTGTTATAGAAGGGAGAGTGAGGCTAGGAAAGGATTAGCAACGCTTTCAGGGTCACCTTCTCCTTCCACCACCGTTGAACAGTCTCCTTCCTTCCGCCTGTCGCTTTTTCTCTATGGCCTTGGCTTCTTCACTGACCCCATTTCAACAGACCCAGCCAGCCCCACTCCCGCCCTCCTGCCTCCGTCTTCCCTGGTCTACCTGACTTGCATACCAGGACCACCAAGATCGTGCTCCTGAACGAGGCAGCTCCATGTGGCTTCCTCTTTCCTCCTGTTCCCTGAGGATGCTCTTTCCGTGGCTCTGAGAAAACCCAGCATCCTCCAGATCCACAAGCCTTTCACTTTGCTGTGGGGACTCACCTGAGACTGCTTCCACCCTCCTTGTGGCGCCGCCCACCCTCTGCCCTGTCAAGACTCACTCACCAAACTACTGTCTGTGCTTCCCCCACTTTGGGCAAGAAAGAGAAAAATTCACTCTTTAGACTTCCCGAAGTCCAGCAAAGAGATGCATACCCCATTGGCGCTCCCTCTTTCTTGTCCCCTTCCCATCCCAGGAGGATCTGGGTTCCCCAGCAGCCCCAGTTCCTGCCTCCCTCTGCCATAGTTCTGGATTTTTGCCTGCCACGCTTGGTCACATCTTCCCGGGTGGGGGTTACACCTGTGTCTACTCAGCACGGTGGTCTCCCAAGCTTTCTTGGATTCGGGTCTCAGTGTGGTCTGTAAGCTTCCAACAATGCAATTTCTTCCTTACCGTTCTGGGTCCTGCCTGTGCCTTCTCTATATCCCACCTCCCTGCTATAGTTATGTTAAACAGCCAGCTCACCAAGGCAAGCAGAGCTTTGATTCTTTGGTCCTCAAGTTCACATGGGGCTTCTCTCTAGAATGAATGGACCTCCTACTACGAGGAGGTGGCTCACGTGCTGGACGAAATCGATTTCACGATTAAGGGGCTCTCCGATTGGGCTGAGGACGAGCCTGTGGCAAAGACTCGTCAGACCCAGGAAGATGACCTCTACATCCACTCGGAGCCCCTGGGCGTGGTCCTTGTCATAGGTGCTTGGAACTACCCATTCAACCTCACCATTCAGCCCATGGTGGGTGCCATCGCTGCAGGTACGGGGGCTCCATTCTGGAGGGACTGTTACAGGGGTTGTGATGGCCAAACCGTCTAGCCGGGTCTCCAGGCTGGCTTCTCCATACTTATGGGGAGAGGTGAAGGGTGAGGACTCTCCACTATGCGTCAGGAGAGGCCAGAGCCACTCTCTCATCCAGCCTGGGCATCTCTGTGTGTGTTCTTTCTTCTCTCCCAGCCTCCCAGCCTTGCTGAGGGGCAGGCGGTGCCGCTCTGACAGCACATGCCAGTGCATGTACCTGCAGCAGCTGTTCATGTGTGTACCTGTGTGTGCTTCAGCCTTGTGTTCCTATATGTGTACCCGTGCTTCTCAGCGTGTGCCTGCATGTACTCACAGCATGCACCCATGTCTAGCCTCCCACCCAACCTTCCACTGCCTTCCAAAGGTACAGATGATACCGTGGAATTTCTGGGCCTGGTCACTGGGTGGGAAGAGTCTTTGAGGAGGTCTCCTGAGGAGTCTTCTGACTTTGTATTCTGCAGGAAATGCTGTGGTCCTCAAGCCCTCGGAAGTGAGTGATCACATGGCAGACCTGCTTTCAACACTTATCCCTCAGTATATGGACAAGGTAAGCCCCCCCCCCCGCCCCCAGCTCAGGGATGACTGTGTGTGTGTGTGGGGGGGGTCAGGTCTTTAAATCCAGGGAGACAGTGGATTATTATTGCAAATGGGAGGAGTCCAGCTTCTAACAACAGGTTAGATGGAACCTTTGAGCTAGGAGAGTGACTTACCTGCTAGGGTGCCCATGTAAGAGCTGAGGGGCAGCCAGTCTCCCATTGGCCATTCTATGTGTGGAGTTGGGAGAGGCAGGGTCTTTGCTGAGCCTCCTCGGTCTCTTTGCTGGAAGGATCTGTACCCAGTGATCAAAGGGGGTGTCCCTGAAACCACGGAGCTGCTCAAAGAGAAGTTTGACCACATCATGTACACAGGGAGCACGGCTGTAGGAAAGATCGTCATGGCGGCTGCCGCCAAGCATCTGACCCCTGTCACCTTGGAGCTTGGAGGAAAGAGCCCTTGTTACGTAGACAAGGACTGTGATCTAGATGTGGCTTGCCGGTAAGGAGACTTGGGCTTGGCCGGCTGCAGAGGCTTGGGGCCTGTCGACCTTTCTACCTTGCTACTACCATGATGGTATCAAGTTTTATGGCTGTACCGAGTACTAAAGATGGTCCCTGCCCTTAGGGAGCCTATAGCGTTGGGATGGTAGGGTTGGGGGGGGCACCATTCATAGACGTCTTCCTAGAGGGGGCCTCCAGAGAGAGCAATGACTCTCTGGCATTCCTAGGGGTAGTGATCTAAGTAGAAGCTACATGAAAGGCTAATGTGGGACACTCAGGGCTTAGAGCCCTTTACCAAGCCCATTGCCCCTCTGCAGGAGATCTCAGGAAAGCCACTTCGCTCAGAGTCTAGGATGGGACTCACATCTGGACTAGCGAGGCCTCTGGTCATCTCTGTACTACAAATATATGGAGGGGCACAAGTAGAGGTGTCACCTGGCTGTGCAAGACTCTGAGAATGTAACCAGAGTCATAGAGTATTTGCCCTAGATGTCCTTAGAATTTCCTCATGTCATTTTCCACGACACACTGGTTGCAGAAAGCCCTGTGGTGCCAGGTGGGGTCGACCAGCTCAGTGTGTCTGTCAGTGAGTTGTTGCTTAGGAAGATTTGCTGTGGCAGCCCCCAGACCATGGGCCGTCCTCTAGCACTCAGCCTTCAGCCGCCTTGCCCCCGAACATGTGGATGTTCTCAAGGGGACTCCCATGATTTACAGACTGTATTTTCACAGGCGTATTGCTTGGGGAAAGTTTATGAACAGTGGCCAGACCTGTGTGGCCCCAGACTACATCCTCTGTGACCCCTCCATTCAGAATGAAATTGTGGAGAAGCTCAAAAAGTCACTGAAAGTGAGTATGGCCCGAGGGTGGGGGTAGGAAGCTGTAAGGCATGTGGGCTGCATTTAGCTTCAGCCAACCTCCAGGACTCTGAAAAATAGTAGCTGTTTATGAAATACAATGTGGTGACAGGGTACCTGGTGAACCTGTGCCAAGGTGTCCCCCTGAGAAATTACTCCATGCAACGGATCTGATATAAAGAGGGTTTATTGGGGGGCAAGGGAGGGCCCAGAGAAGAGGTAGAGGCAGACAGATGGCAGCAGAGCCATGAGGGCAGAGGACAGAAAGGGGGAGAGACTGACTAGGAACACCCAGGAACAGAGAGAGAGAGAGAGAGAGAGAGAGAGACAAAGATGGAGGAGAGCTAGGGTGTCAAGCAGTCCACGCCTCCAGTACCTGGCAGCAGCTGGGTAGTAGCAGTAGATGATGACTAAAGCTGTTGCTAGGTACCTGGGAGGAGCCCAGCAGAATTGCCTGTAAGCTAACAGTGTTTTTCTTCTGCTCACAAAAGAAATATGCGCACACACTGCAGACAATTGGGAAGGGTACAGAGCATAATGGGTGTAGGGAGTGAGGGAAGCTCTTCTCAGATTCCCTCCACCCAGAGGGTGTCATTGCCTAGGGAATAGGAAGTCAAGGCCATGATGGGGCCAGGCCTTCCTTGAGTCCTCATCTCTTCTCAGGATTTCTATGGGGAAGATGCTAAGCAGTCCCATGACTATGGGAGGATCATCAACGACCGGCACTTCCAGCGGGTCATAAATCTGATTGACAGCAAGAAAGTAGCCCATGGAGGCACCTGGGATCAGCCTTCACGATACATAGGTGTGTGTTCTGCCATTAAGAGTGCTGCCTGCTTGCCTGGACTGCCAGGGTCTACAGCAAGTTTACAGGAAGTGGGCACAGGCACTGAGCAAGTAGGCTTTACCAAGTAGGCCTGCAGAAAGCTCTGGGGCCCTCAGAAGGCAAACACTGAGCACGGCTCTTAAGGAATGCCTCTCGACAGACCTAGAAACCTCCCTGTCTTCCACAAGTCAGAGACAAGGGCTTCATCTCCACCTCCAATCTGTGAAAGGGAACAGGAAATGGAGCCAGCAGAGGCCACAAGAGTTCAAGGCAGACCAGGCCGGGAGGAACTCCCAGGACCCTGGCTGGGGGCAACATCAGTTGGAGTTCTTCTGGTCCCCAGTTAACAAGGAGACAGGAGAATTATGGGATGAATACATGGGGCTGGTAGATATAATAACTACCCCTTCAGTGTTTAGAGCCTGTTCCCCCATGCAGGTTAATCTGTAGATATCCCCATGATCTGCCAGGATGTAGTCTAAGCTGCGGGAGTTGGGGTAAAGTGGGTATGAGAAAGCTTTGTTTGCAAAAGGATAGAGGCAGGAGCTAGATGTTGGCACTGGCTGTGTGTATATGTATGTGTGTTGGGGATCTGGGGTGGGTCAGCACAAACAGACTCTGGCTCACTTCCTGCCTCAGCTCCCACCATCCTAGTGGATGTGGACCCCCAGTCCCCGGTGATGCAGGAGGAGATCTTTGGGCCGGTGATGCCCATTGTGTGTGTTCGAAGCTTGGATGAGGCCATTAAATTTATCAACCAGCGCGAGAAGCCCCTGGCACTCTATGTGTTCTCCAACAATGACAAGGTAGGCCTAGGAGTCCCCTTCCCAGATTCCTGGCTCATCAGGCACAGCACTTACATGCAAGGGGGCCCCAGGATCCACAGGCCTGGGTTCAGATTTTTAACTTCCTCAT
Source organism: Mus musculus (assembly GCF_000001635.26). Taxonomy (NCBI): domain Eukaryota; kingdom Metazoa; phylum Chordata; class Mammalia; order Rodentia; family Muridae; genus Mus; species Mus musculus. The sequence continues at coordinate 61,217,357 of NC_000077.6, forward strand.
TCATTAGGTGTGTGACCTTGCACCAATCACTTAACCTGTCTGCACTTCTTTGGCCTTATCTGGAAGAGTAGAACAGTCCCATCTTTTTACACCTGTGGATGAAATGGCCATTGCTATTTCCCCATACAGTGCCAAGGGTCATGAGACATTTGCAGAGGGCTGGAGACATGGCAGGGGCTAAGGATGGCTGAGTTGGTGGTTGGGGCTCAGTCTCCACTGGTCCCAGTTCTTGAGACTCCAAGACATGGTCAGAATGGGTGGGAAGAATGCCAGAATGGCAACATGGCTGCCTGGGTCTTTACACAGGTGATCAAGAAAATGATCGCAGAGACATCAAGCGGTGGAGTGACAGCCAATGACGTCATTGTTCACATCACTGTGCCCACTTTGCCCTTTGGGGGTGTGGGTAAGTCTGGTGCTAGTCACCTGGTACTCTGGCCTTTCACAGGGGTCCCAAGCTTGGGGTCACACAACCATTTAATAGCATGACTGGAGTGAGACTCTCTCTGGACACTCTTGTGCCTGACAGAGCTGCCCTAGGGGACACTCTAAGCTTTAGCTAACCCCAGAAGGCTCAGAAAAAGGGATTCATGAGGACTGAGAGTACACGATTGGCTGGGATCCTTTCATTTAGGGAACAGCGGCATGGGGGCCTACCATGGCAAGAAAAGCTTCGAGACCTTTTCCCACCGCCGCTCTTGCCTGGTGAGGTCTCTGCGGAATGAAGAAGCTAACAAGGCCAGGTATCCCCCAAGCCCAGCCAAGGTGAGAGACAAGGCCCTGGGGATTGGGAAATGTGGACTGTGCAGGACTAGGGGTGAGGCCTTGGGTCTCATGTTCTCTCCCTGTCCTAGCAGATGCCCCGGCATTGAGAGGGCTACTTCACCTGACACTTGTTTTGCTGGCTGTCCTGTCCTTGAAGAATTGCTCACGGAGCCTCATCCTGGCTTCTCTCCCACCTGCTGCCCCATGCATGCTCAACTACCCGAAGGCTCTCACCTCCCCCCTCTTGTTCTGCTGTTTGCTGAGCACAGAGACCAATAAAAAAGCCTCTAAAGAAAAGTCGTGCATGCAATGCTTCTTTTTACACCTCGACTCCGAGTCCTTCCAAGTTTGGTCACCTTGACAAGCCTACCTACAAACTCCCTCCCCCCACATGGGCTCATGGGCTGTGAGATGGGAGGCCATGGTTTGGGATGACATTTATCTTCCCCATGTCACATTTGGGATGTCAGCTCCATTCCTGGTGTCTTGAGTGAGAAGAAATGGAGGAGGCTGAACCTTGATGACAGTGGCTCTGGAACAGGTGGCAGTCTACTCTTCTCAAATCAAAGGTGACACCTAGGGAAGGAGTCTCTCTGTGAGACAGCACAGTAGTCAGTACCAACAACACCCACTGTTATAGAGCCAGGCTTGTCCCACCCACTACCCCGTCCTCCAATCACTAAGAGTTTTACAAGAGGATGAGGTTATGAGATTGGCTGAGCTCGGGGCAGAGCTCTACCACTCAAATGCACCTCTCCAAGGAGCGATTGAGAGATGATTGAAGGTCTATGCTTGTGTGGTCAAGTTTCATACCTCATCTTATGATGCATGCTCACTGCATGGTAAGGCCAGCATAACCCAAAGTGTAGTTTTCAGACTCATCAGACCCAAGTGTATGGTTTCAAGAAAAGCATACACTTGTCCCTGGAAAGCAGCCTAGGCAACTGTTCTCATTGTAACCCACTCCACCAATCAGAACATACTAATAAAAGACAAATAGCAATGAATGGCAGAGCAAGAAGATGTAATTAGCATGGCCGTGTTAGGAAGTATGTACACATGACTTATTAGAGTGGCTTATAGGCTATGGTACACTAGTCCAACAATGTCTGTCTCCTGACAGAAAGGTCCAGAACCCAGTAGTTGTTCAGTCTACAGACTAGATGTCACAGCAGTTTGAGTCTGCTGTAGGAGCTCCAAAGACTCCTAGAGAGAGGCTGGTCTTCAATCCATGGGTCTGAGGCCCTGGGAGGCTGATGTGGGCAGGTCAACAATACACATTCACCCAGGATTTAGCCATTCTTTACACAGGCACCCAAGCCTTCCTTAGCTTCCCACAACCTTTGGATGGACATTTACGTGGGAGACAAGCATCTACAGGGCCTTTGCCCTTTTTGAGAGAATATCTACATACTTCTCCAAATGTCTTCCTTACTCAGCTCTAAAGAAAAATGAAGCTAAAATATTTTCATGAAAAGGGATGGACTTAGAATATTTAATATTAATCTAGGTCATACGGTCACAGAAAAATGAATTCCACAAGTAGCATATGTGTGCATGTAAACAAATGTACCCGATGGTGACATTGCAACATGAAGGAAAGAGGAGAAGAAGCCAGGCTAAGTGCTAGGGAAGGAAGAGAACTGGATGTTGGCGATGGGCAAGAATCAGGAAAGAAGATGGAGAGCTAACTTTGTTTCTAGTTCTAATTTTGTTATGGGTTTTTGTTTGTTTGTTTTTGTTTGTTTTGGTGGTGAGTAAGTGAATAAAATATACGCAATATTGAAAGTGTGAAAAATTATTGGGAAATACTACAGCATACTTTCTGAATGCCTAGTCTAACTGTACAGAAGTTCACTGAGTATAGAGACTTCGGGTCTTGTCAATCTTGGCGTGTAACGTTTTCATTTATTTGCAAGGTTTTAAAATAAAGTTAATAAAATAATAAAAATGAAATTATAAAAGTCACAGGTAAATGGATGGAGCTGGAAACACTTGTTCTGGGTGAGGTGACCTAGACCCAGAGACAGACATCATACTTTTTTTTTCCTCTCATTTGTGGCCAGAGCTTTGAGCTTTCTGATACAAATGCTTAATTTGAAATATCCATAGAGGTCAGGGAAGTTTGCAAGAGACTCAAGAGGTCATGTGGAGGGACTTTTCAAGAAAAGGAAGGCAGGATGCAGTGGCTGAAAGGTTTCAATGGAACAGGAATGAGTCAACCTAGAGTTACCCAATAACGGGGTGACAACGCCCCTACCAGACCACAGGTCACCTAACAAAAAGCCCAACGCCAGGAATGTGTTATCTCTTTTTGAACTGTTGGCTGGCGAGGTTCGAGAGATGACAAATATTACTGGAGAAATATCTTTATCAGGGGTTTTCTTCCCCACCCTTTCCCATCTAGCTCCCGAATAAGAGTCCCAGGATCCTGAGATTTTATTTACAAGCAGTAAGCCTAGATTGATTCTGAGCTCTTCTAACTTACTCCCCAGCCACACGCCCCCTTGTGACTTGCTGTTTGAATCTCACCCAGGCTGTTTCTCTTCCTTCAGCCTGGCCTCAGGATCGCTTCTCCTGGCCACATGCTCAAGATCCATCTGGCCTCATGGCAGCCTCCTCCTCTCTCTGTGTTCTCTCTACTCCTCACCACCCCCCACCCTGTCTCTCTGGAAACTGCTCACTCAATCCTCAGATCCTGCCTCCCCCCCACACACACACCAATCACAGGCTCACAAAGGTGTACACGAGACTGACAACCAGATCTTGGGGTTCAGGATTTAGCATTTGTATATATAGCAACAGACCCACCCCCAACACATTACAGGCTATTTATTTATACTGGTATTGGTTTCCCTCCAAAATTTTCCCTCCAAAGACCCTATTGTTGAAGACACCACATAGCTGAGTCACAGAATGTGGAGAAATTAAGCTGGTAGCGACCTGGGCTTTACCTCTACCACCAGCTTTCATGATGCTGAAGGCACTACGGACACTACAGGAGGAAGCAAGTTATTATCCATCCTACCCAGCTACGGTACCCTGAGAGCTGCAGTAACAACCAGCCCAGCAAGACAGTCCACTGGTGCTGAGTCCACTGCTGTCCATCATAATGCCAAGAATGGGCCCCCAAGACCTGGAGTCCCCCATAGACCCGTGGCCCTGTATTTCTGGGGTTTTTTTTTGTTTTTTGTTTTTGTTTTTGTTTTTTTGTTTGTTTGTTTGTTTGTTTTTCGAGACAGGGTTTCTCTGTGTAGCCCTGGCTGTCCTGGCACTCACTTTGTAGACCAGGCTGGCCTCGAACTCAGAAATCCGCCTGCCTCTGCTTCCCGAGTGCTGGGATTAAAGGCATGCACCACCACGCCCAGCTGGCCCTGTATTTCTGATTGGTAAATAAAGATGCCAACTGCCAATAGCTGGGCAGAAGAGACAAAGGTTTAGGTTTCCTAGGCTTGCTGGTCAGAGGAGACCGATAAGGAAGAGAATAAGCAGGAGGAGGAAAGAGAAGCCACCAAGGGTTAGGAATCAAGAAAACATGGCCCTGAAGGCTGGCCAATTGGAGTTAAAGAGCAGCCCAGATGAAACATGGTAAGTAATAACTCAGGGTTATTGATAGGAAAGAAGATTCTAATAACATAGAGGGTAGATATCTGCCCAGTCCTTGTGCTGTTTAGGGCTTATTATAAATCTAAAGGTCGAGTGTGCATTTTATCAGGGAACGAAATAGTTAAAGGTGGAGCAGAAACCCCCGGGTTGGGATTGTATAATTTCTACAACCTACTGGTGCAATCATGGCATGGAAGTCCTGGGGGTAAATTCCTACCCCTGAAGGATGCCTGTGAGGTTAGATTAAGGTCACCCACATGACCTCATTTTACCTTATTAGTCTCTTTAGAAGACTCCAAGACCAGAGTTGCTGACGGTTAACACATAATTGTTCTCTTTGGTGGGCACACATACAATTCAGACCATCACTCAGGGTAAGCCCTAATGAGTGGTGTTGTGGAGTCCTCTCTCCTGAGGACTAGTTAGCTCTCCCCAGAAAACATGCATTGGGTTACACCAGATGTCTGCAAGAGATGAAATTTATTTTTGTCTTCATGCCATATGCTCTATAGGCATGGACCCATCTCTCCATGAGGAAATAAATGAAGGTTCAGCAGGAAATGCCACATCTCACTGTGCTAACTACAGAGCATCTGCCTGATGTTGATCCTTCAGCCCCTGTGCATGACCTGCTGTAGACAGAAGTAGATACTCTTGATTTGGGAAAAGGAGGTGCAGGGACCCCAAAAGTGTCATCTGTATGTTCTGGAGGGATACATGAGAGTATACAAGTGGTGATCAAAATTGCTTTCTCTCTTTCTCTTCCTATTTACTGTTAATATATTTTTTTAAAGTTTTAGCATACAAAATGTGTTTCCCTACGGCATTTCCATACTTATGTCTTATTCATCCCATCTCTATCACTCTCTCTTGTGTCCTTCCCGCTGGGTACCTTCCCCCTGCTGAGCAGTCCTTGTGCTTTCATGGGAGAAAACAGGATGTGTAGTAGTCTAGGTTCCACATACGAGAGCAAGCACACTGAGTTTGTCTCCCTCCCCCATCCACTTTAGACCTGTTCCTCTCCATCCAGAGCCTATCTGCTGCCTTCTCATCCTATGGGCTTTGTTGTTGTTTGTTTTTGCTTTTTGTTTTGTTTTGTTTTCCATCTAGATTCTGGGGCCAGCAAGATGGCTCAGCAGGTAAAGGCATGGGTCTCAAAAGCTAGTGATGACCTGAGTTTTAGTTCCAGCTCCCACATGATGGAAGAAGAAAGCCAACCCCCAAAAGACGTCTTCTGACCTGGGCTTGTGCACCCATGCAGGTCCTTAAGCATACTCTCTGTCTCTCCGTAAATGTAAAATTAGGACAGTTAAAATGAACCCAGGTTCTGCATGGGAGAGTCTGCCATATTTCTGCCAACGTAATGGTCTCCAGCTTTTCCACTGCAAACGATATAACTTCTTATCTCTTCATGGCTGAATAGGGTTCACTGTATCTATATGAACCCATTCATCTGTTGATGGGCAGCTAAGCTGGTTTCTTATCTATGCTCTTATGAACATGGATATGCTGGTGTCTGCCATGTGCTGACTTAGGTTTCTTTTGTTACATAACTGGCAGTTTAAGAATTTTTATAATACATTTTTTTAAAAATAAAACCCCAAAGCTGAGCAGTTCTTGACTAACACTATTTTCAAAGTAGATCTGAAGGCAAAACAATTGAAGAACAAAACACACACACCCTGGTCTAAGCCCAACATCTTTATTCAATCTATTTCTATTGCATGGGTTAGGTACTAATCTAAATTATGAGTCAGTTCTTCCAACTATTGCTTCCATCCAGCACACGATCAGCCAAGACTTTTCGAAACTCATGTGTTACCAGGGAGAGCATGCGACATCTCTGGCTTTTCCGAAGTAGTGTATTACAACATGCGACCCATTGGCTGAGAGCCACAGCCTTAGCAAATCACCTACAGTCCCATCACTTGCCCCCTTGACTGTCTAGATGCTCAGGTTAAATGTGACTTCTGCTTTGTTTCAACTCTGTAACCATGCGTGGAAGGCACAGCTCCCAGAAAGCTTTTGAAAACTCAGATTTGTTAAACATGCAGGCTTTTTTTTTTTTCTTCAAGGGAAAGAATGGATGACGCCTGTTCACCTGGAAGGCTGGAGTGGACTTTGTCTAACAACCTGGTGACCTTGTGCTAGTCTGTGTAGCCAGCCTCCACCTGAGTCCACCAAAACCCTGAGCATTGTCTAGACCCTAGTCATGAGCTTTGTCTGTCAGTGAAAACCCATTCTCAAGATGGTTCTATTGTACTTTGCATTCTCAATGAACAGAGCCCATCCTTAGACCTATTGCAAATCCCTCCTCCCTAGATCCTTGGCTGCACACCGTTTCTCTGTGAATAACAACCCATTCTTACTCAATAAAGACTCGTCCTTTGCAAAGGAGTTTCCATGTAGCCACATCTAAAGCTCTGTTGTGATAATTGTCTTGTGGAAACCTTTCCCCAAATGTTTGCTGTGTAAATGTGTAATAAACTGCTTTCAGACTCTAGTGGTTTGGGGCTCAGCAGATACTTGAAGAGACACCCCCCCTCACCCACCCCCCAGTCATGGTCACTCCCAAGTTACTGTCTGTGGGGCAAAGCTTGACTCAGCAGGCAACCTCTGTCTCAGTCACTCTGGCTGTCTTGTTACAGGACAGAAAGGAGGAGCTCACTCACTTTCTATTCACTTGTATTCGTTGGATGGAATGTTCCAGGCACAGGCACCAGAGATTGTGGTGAAAGAAAGAAGCCAGACGTCTTTCTTCTAATCACACTATCTGTATTTGGTCAGCAGAGACTAGCTTCTGCTACCAGAGAAAGTTCACCTCAAGATGCTGGCGGTTAAGTTGGCAGGAGACTCCGGTGTCACCTAAGCAGGGGGAGGAGGAGACAGGGAAGTCCACCAGATCAGCATCTCTCAAACTCGACTGGACAGAGTCTGGGTTCCTGGAGCGGACAGGATGCTGGAAACATGGGGAAGCAACAGTTATTTGTGAGCAACAAGGGTGTCTACCATATATATGGGCAGAGAAAGCCAAACACAAATGAATGAATAAGAAAAATCCAAGGCAGCCATGTTGTGAAGATAATGAAACTCCCAGTAGCCAAAGAAAACAGTTATGTGTGGAAAGTGGCTTGGGGGAGTCCAGCATAATCGGTAGAGTGTTTGCCTAGCACGAAACCCAAGTTTCTATCTCCAGCATTGTGTACAACCCTCATGGTGCCTGTGATCCCCGCACTAGAGAAAAGGAGGCAGGAGGATCCGAAGGATGGATGTTTAGGGCCATCCTTAGCCGGAGAGAGGAAGCACAGCCTGGGCTAGGAACCCTGTCTCGAAAGTAAGGAAGTAAAGACGGCCCAGCTTTCACTAGGGATTAGCATGACTGGGTGTGGCAGTTGCGTCTTCTCTTAGAAGATCTAATGGGAGAGCGTGCCGGGAGGGTGTGGAGCCAGATGCCAGCCTTGCTTTGTATTTGTTATGGAGCTATACCAGCCAGGCGTAAGTACCCGAAGTAAACCAGTCTGAGTTTTCAACAGAAAAGGGCTTTGGGACTCTGCAGAAGCAGCAAGAGAGCCAGATGAGGAGGCAAGGCTTGCACAGGCCCCCAAGAAGGGTCCCTGGGATGCATCGATCCCATGTGGACGCATCTATCTGTGGTATTTAAGGACTCATGGTTTTGGTCTCATCCCAAGGATCAGACAATGGTATGGAGAACTGGTTCAACTGCCTTTGACTCCCAACAAAGAGGTGACTGGACACAGGATTTACTGGCTCACCCTCATTCAAAGTACCTGTCGATCAAAAGCAGCCAAGTTTCATACAATGTCTCTAAATGGCAGACCTTAATTTTTACCTAATGTCCTGACTCCAAGGGAGTATGGGAAATGTTCAGATTTCTGGCCGCTGATGCTGAGAAAGTTGTAAGGAGAAGTGAGAATGGCAGGGGTGGGGCAGGTGAGGGTGGAGGGTGGTTGTGCCATGTTTTCAGCACTAGTTGGGGGAGGGGCAAGGGAGGGCAGGGCAGGGAGGGTTGTTGCTCAGCTCCCATGCCTACGTTTTTCATAACTGACTATAGTTCTCATGTTTGCCTCCTAGGGCTGGCCTGTGGCTTAGATGAGCTCATTTGTTGACGTCCTGCCTTTGCAAGGGACAGTTTGTTAGCTATTATTTTGGATACTCCTGAAGTTTCCCTTATTCTGGAATGGGCTCCAAGATTGCAGTTGGTAGAAAGCTTGCAGAAGGCTTAGAAAGAATGGCCCTGAGAGGGTGGCTCAGTGGTAGTCTGGGGACAGCTGAGCCCCTCCCTGTCTGTTAATATGTCCTGGACAGGCTGCTGTCCTATTTGAAGCAAGGGAGCCATCCAGCGAGGGTGTTACATAAGCCATATCTTTCCCTTTGTTTACAGGAAATTCTGAGAAGATCAACTGGGCTTGGCCTAAACTGCTTAAATCCTCAAGGCAACAGAAATTGTCCGGGCAAGCCAGGCAACCATATGCAAACCATCTGCCCAGGCCCATCGCCAGGCTGGCAGGCTGGGCGGCTGCTGACAGCCTCTCACCAGCCACCTTCTCTCCAAGATCTGGGGCCTGGCGCAGGAAGCTATGTAGTATATGGGCAGCAACCATGCACCCACCATGGCCCTGGGCTTGCTGCCTCTGCTCTCCTTGCAGGGCAGAGGGGGAGGCGCTTTCACCCAGCGCTGAGAGGATGGATAGGTGGGGAGCAGGCCGCCTCTGCTCTGATTTGAGCTTCTAAGTAGAGGATGAGAACACACACACAGCGTCTTTCTCCCTCACAATGACAGTGGCTGGAGGAAGCTTCAAAATTCCCCAGGGTCAATACTCTTGTCCTCCCGAGAATGCTGCCAGGCCTGGTCCCAAGCACTGTGATCACAGTGTTATCCTGGGAGCAGGTGTCAGATGTGACCTTCCAGGTCCTCATGCTACCTTCGAGGAAATGAATGTCACTGCTGGTAACAGTCTGTCTAGCTTGAGAAAGACTGCTCTGTTTCCAGTGGCTCGAGTGTCTGCTGGAGGGTTAGTTGTTGGGAAACTGAGTGGCATTCCAGCTACTTTTCCTACCGTGAGAAGGCCAAGGGTATACACCAGAGAAGTCCTGGCCTCAGCTAGCAGCTCTGACAGAAGACAGTTGGACCTTACAGAGTGTCTAGACAGAGTTCTGTTTTTCAAGCCAACCTCAGCTTTGTAAGGGTTCGAAAATCACTGAAGGAAGGCCCCAGACTCAAGCAGTGTGCAAAAATAAAGAGCCTTTATTCTGCAGAAATAACCAGCATGTGTGGGTCTACCATTATCTAAAATGGTGAGCCCAGACAAAGATGTGCAGGTCTTCTTATAGGGAACTGGGGGGAACTCTCTAGAAGGATTGGGTAATCTAAAATTTCATTGGTGGATGCTGGAAGGGGGGGTGTCACAGGTTGTCAGTGGTCTGTATTTCTATGTCATAAATGTTTAACTTAGGATGAAATATGGCTGCCCAGTGCAGATGGCCCATTCTGAGATAAGATATTTCCCCACTTTTGTGGTTATCCCCAGGCTGTTCTTTGGGAGGGGGTTTGGTGATCTTGTTCTGGACTTTATGGTCTGTTCTTAGAGCTTGTGTCTTATGATTTAGTTCCTGGAACTTATGGTCTATTCCTGAATGCCTTACCACAATTTTTTGTTGTTGTTGTTTTTGCTTTTTTTGTTTTTTTGAAATTGGGCCTGGCCCTTAAATGGAGACAAATGGTGATTATGTTGCCCTTTCAGCATAAAAGGTGGAATAAACATTTTCTTTTCCCACTAACTAAGCTGTTTGATGCAGGTGGAGAGGCCCTGCACAGCGCACATAACTACTCCACAGCCCACTCCCATGGCAGGCATCACTAGTCGATCACCATATACTTCTCTGCTGAGTTGTCTGAGGTTCATTGTGAGGCTATATGGTATAGTGGAACTGTTATGAAATATAATGTGGCAAAGGGACATCACACCGTGCAACAGATCTGGTGTAAAGGGGATTTACTTGGGGGGGGGGGGAGTGAGGGCCTGGAGAAGGGGTAAAGGCGGAGAGATGGGAGCAGAGCCATGAGGGCAGAGAAAGGGGGGACAGAAAAGGACAGAAAATGGGGAGAGAGATCTGGGGGTGGGGAGGCAGTCCTTTTATACACAGCCCTTACCCGGAGGCAGGCAATGACTGCAGATGATGCCCTAAGCTGTTTCCAGGTCCCTGGGAGGAGCCTAGCAAAATCGCCTACAAGCTAACAGGAACACTGGCCAGCTAGGCAGAGCTAGCCAGGCTAGAGAAACCTCATGTGCCATCTGTTGACATTTAATTGCAATCTACAGCAGTGCAAAGAAGAGGGATCTTAAAGGGTATTCAGTCATGAGAACGGGTACTCACGTGATGCTCAGGGCAGTGGGCTTGCTATCACGGTGCTCCCTCCGTATGGAAGGGGAGCTCGCCCCGTTTACACCTTCATCTCACCATCCATGGTGGTGAGACAAACCAGAGGGCCCTTGCTGGCTGCCAGATACTTACTCTTGGACTCAGCAACCTTCAGAACATTGAGAAACACATTTTTTCCCCCTGCATCTAACATAGTCTCGACAGAAACTTCTAAACCTGGAAGACAAGATGGAGGGACAAAGGAGACGCTTAGGTTCAGAGCCTCTGCCAGGCACTCAGTCAGCCTGGTTCTGGCACACTGAGAGGGGAGCAGTGACCTTGGCTTATCTAGAGTGAAAGAGCCCACTACTTCCCTCCCTCATCCCCTATCTTCTCCCCTTCCACCTCCCCTCCCTCCTCTTCTCTTTCTTTCCTAAAGGCAGCTGGCCTAAGGCCAGTGCAGCAATAGTGGCTTGAGTGGACCACTCTGGGCTCCTGGGCTCAAGAACATTCCAAGGCTTGAGTCTGGCCTCCAGAGACTCTGTGCAGTGCCTCCTGCTGCCCTCAAGCAAATCTGCTGTCGACTCTGAATCTGACTCAGCTAGGGCAGGGAGATAGCTGTTCTGACTCCACAAAGAGTAATGTTGCCTAAGCTCACCTGCCGGGCCTGGAACCGTCCTCAACACTCCCTTTGTGGTTGTGTGCGAGCTGGGAGGTCAGCCTCCTTCCCCAATTTCTAATTAGGAATTTCTAATTTCTAGTAGGATAGAATTCATGCACCACAGTTACCATTTCCAGGCATACAAATGGCTTTTAGTTATTAATGCTGACTCATTTGATAGGAGCCAAAACCACCCGTGAGACAAGCCTATGGGCATACTTTGAGAGAGTCTCAGATTGGGTTAGCCTCCTGACAAGTACTTAATAAAACTTAATGGCTAAGATCAAAAATTCAGGTGACAGCAGATGCTGGTGAGGATGTGGAGAAAGAGAAACACTCCTCCATTGTTGGTGGGATTGCAAGCTTGTACAACCACTCTGGAAATCAGTCTGGCGATTCCTCAGAAAATTGGACATAGTACTACCGGAGGATCCCGCAATACCTCTCCTGGGCATATATCCAGAAGATGTTCCAACTGGTAAGAAGGACACATGCTCCACTATGTTCATAGCAGCCTTATTTATAATAGCCAGAAGCTGGAAAGAACCCAGATGTCCCTCAACAGAGGAATGGATACAGAAAATGTGGTACATTTACACAATGGAGTACTACTCAGCTATTAAAAAGAATGAATTTATGAAATTCCTAGGCAAATGGATAGACCTGGAGGGCATCATCCTGAGTGAGGTAACCCAATCACAAAAGAACTCACATGATATGTACTCACTGATAAGTGGATATTAGCCCAGAAACTTAGAACACCCAAGATACAAGATACAATTTGCAAAACACATGAAACTCAAGAAGAACGAAGACCAAAGTGTGGACACTTTGCACCTTCTTAGAATTGGGAATAAAACACCCATGGAAGGAGTTACAGAGACAAAGTTTGGAGCTGAGACAAAAGGATGGACCATCTAGAGACAGCCATATCCGGGGATCCATTCCATAATCAGCTTCCAAACCCTGACACCATTGCATACACTAGCAAGATTTTGCTGAAAGGACCCTGATATACCTGTGTCTTGTGAGGCTATGCCGGGGCCTAGCAAACACAGAAGTGGATGCTCACAGTCAGCTATTGGATGGATCACAGGGCCCCCAATGGAGGAGCTAGAGAAAGTACCCAAGGAGCTAAAGGGATCTGCAACCCTATAGGTGGAACAACAATATGAACTAACCAGTACCCCCAGAGCTCATGTATCTAGCTGCATATGTATCAGAAGATGGCCTAGTTGGCCATCAGTGGAAAGAGAGGCCCATTGGTCTTGCAAACTTTATATGCCTCAGTACAGGGGAACGCCAGGGCCAAGATGTGGGAATGGGTGGGTAGGGAAGTGGGGGGGAGGGTATGGGGGACTTTTGGGATAGCATTGGAAATGTAAATGAAGAAAATACCTAATTAAAAAAAAAAGAAAAAAGAAAAAAATCTTACTTCAAATTTAGCTCAAAAATTGTGGTAGTGATTTTATTCTCCCTTGATGGGATTAACAGATAAAATCATAAATGCGGCCGTGGAGCCAGAAGGCCATGTCTGGTGGCAACAATCACAGTGACAATAAGACCTCTTCCCTTCCCTCTTGCAGAGTGGTTTTAGTTGTTAGATTTACTATGTTGTGGTTATTTTGTTGCCTTTGAGACAAGCTCGTCTGTATCCCAAGCTGGCTTCAAACTCACTTTGTAGCCAAGGGTGGCCTTGAGCTTCAGCTCCTCTCCTGTCTCCCAGTGGCTAGACTCACGGGGATGGATGTACTGCCAGACCAAGTGGGGAAACCCCCACTCAATTCCTGATCCGGGGTGCACCCAAGAATCACGAACAGAACAGATCGCCTTGATGTAATTACATGAGGTCATTTAATTACGGAGCTTCCGGACTGACATGCATCCCACACAGGAGATAACAGATGTCGGCCACAAGGCTCGAAAGCTAGGGGTTTTTATGGGGTAAGGGGCTTAGGGGTATGGAATTCAGCATAGCAACACACTATTGGCTTATTCAAACATCAGCAGAAAAATTACATGTACGTGCAGGGTGTCAGAGTTCTGTGAGTTGTTGACTCAGTTTAGATAGCCCTGCTATGTCTTCACATTCCCCTTTATCTTTAAGGTTAAGCTGTTCCCGGGAATGTTTTAACTAAGGGGCATACCCGGGTTTGTTTTTCTTTTTTCTCAGCCCCAGGCAGCCTCTAGGCTCACAAACAACCAGCAATTTCTGAGTAGTTTATATGACTTACAGATCTTGAAATTTCATCTTTCTTTCAGTACCACCAGGCCTTATTGATGCAGTGCTGGGGACTGAACCTCGGCTTCTGCTTCCATGTAAGCACTCTGCCAACTGAGATTTATTATTTAGTGCACAGGTTGGAGACCATCTCTGGTGAAGGGAAAGAAAGGGAACCACCCAGGTCTCCTGCGTACAAACACCCCTGGAGCATTTTTTTTTTTTTTTTGGAATTGGGCGTGGCACGATGGGAAGGGTGTGATGTCTCTTTATCTCTTGTTTTGCTTATCTCTTCATCTCCTCTGGAACTGTGTCTTTGGATTCTGCTGTCCACTCCTTCACTGCTCCAGTGGATCCAGGACCCAACCCTCCTTACTGTCTGGCTTCCTCCCTCCCTTACCCCCTCTTAATTATTCTCCCTGATCCCAGACTGAGACTGGTTAAATAATGCGTTGTTCTGAGCCTTCCATGTGCATCTGGTCGAGCAGGCATCTGGCTGGGTGACCTAAAGTGGGTGGGGAAAAAAAGCACCATGCAACAGCAGCATGCTGCTCCCTCTATAACCAGCAGGGGCAGACAGAGGACAATTTTTATGGGGAAAGTGATCATAAAAAGGTCCCGCTTATTAGCCGATTTTGAGGAAATGAGGTATGCACCAGCTCCAGAAGGACGCCGGCATCCGAGCCCACAGCCAGTAGCTTACGGAAACGTCCTCTTGCTAGGCTGCCTTGTTCATAGACCACGTACACATCATTTGATTACTTTTTAATTATATAAGATAAGAGGTCTCATTGGGGGATGTTGATTTGTTTTGTGTTGTGTTGTTTTACAAACTAAACATCACTCTAGATTTCAACTCCCTAACCACAAAGCTGTCTCTTGGGCTCTGCCTTCTGGCTCCTGCATCTGGAAGCCACCAAGCTTGAGTTTTTAATATCCTGTTCAGAAACGTGCGGGTTCTGGTGAAGTTCCTTTTCAAAGGAGGGGCAGGAGGACCTGCTCTCCTGCCCAGCTTCAGGCTGGTCAACCTCTGAGCTCCTTTATCTAGAAGGTGGTTGGGACTCTTGTGTGGATGTGTACCTAGTACTTCCTGTCTTATGAGGACTTCGTGACACTCCCCTGAATTCTTATGGGAAATCTGATCTGGTAATTTCCTTATGGTGTACTATTGGAAGCAGAGTCTCTTGATTAACGGCTTTTGAAATTCAATGTCAAACTGTAGTGACTCTTACCCAGCAGCAAAAGTTCACTAGCACTGAGAGTAAAAATATTTTTATTGCAGGTTTTCTGTCCCACCCTTTCCCATTTAGCTCCCAAATAAGAGACACAGAAAATAATTTCTAATACCAAGCTACAATCCTAGACTGGGCAGGTTCTGAGCTATTCTAACTTACACCCCAAGCAAGGTCCTGTGTTAACTGCTTGCTCTGTTTGATATGTGTTCTCCTAGCCATTCATTCATGGTCCATCCTGCGTCATGGGGACCTTCTTCGCAACTCTCTCTCCTTCTCTTACCTTGTGGTCTCTCTCGAGACCTGTCACTTGATCCTAAGTTCTGCCTTCCTGTCCTCTCTGCCCAGTCATAGGGTCCAGCCTTTTATTAAGCAATCAGGGACAGGCTAACACTGTGCCCCAAGACCAGGCTGCAGTCTGAACAGGGCCACAGAACCCAGCTTCTGAATTCATAGCACACAAGACTTAACCCCGACAAGTGTCAGTTTCTATTATTTTTGTCTGTTTGTTTACTCTTACTACAATTTTCCCAATGGTAAAGAAATTGCTCTGACATGCATTTTCCTTATTGCTTATAAAACCAAGTTGTTTTTATGTGTTGATGGTTCTCTGGTTTCCTCTTGTTAATAGTTTCTATTCCTCACTTATTTTAGTACCTTAAATTTTCCCCATCATTATAACCCTCATTTAATAATGAAATTCTTTTCTACCTACATTGAAAACATTTTCCAGTTTACAATTTTGCTTTTAATTTTATTTCACATTAAAATGACCTTTGTTTTGTCTCAAACCAAGAGACACCAGCACATCTGGGCTCATACATACTCAGCCTTCTACTCACACCAACCAATTGTAACACCCAGTAGCTGTGGGTGGGACAGCAGGAAGTGATCGTGGCAGGACCCTTCTATGAAATGTCTGTCCCTCCTGCACTACCATGGTCACTCCGGGTGCTCGTGTGGGTCTTGGAGAGCTGACTGTATAGGTCACATGCATCCTGGCAAGTGTTATAATCCGTGTTTCTGTGGTGTGTTCTGGGTGGAGTCAGTATTTTGTTGGGGACATCCAGGTATTGGAAAACCAGGCATGTTAAACATGCAGGGTTATCTCTTCAAAGGAAGAGATGTATAACCCAGTTTCCCTCATGAAGGCTGGGAATGGAGGAGGTTAACAGGCCAGGTGACCTCTGTAGGGTCAGGCCACACCTGGCTGCCCCAGACCCTTACAAACTGGACCAGAGGTGGTTAACAGCCTAGAGACTTGTGCACCATCTGTATGACCTAGATCACACCAGCTCCTAACATATGCAGTCTATGTATAGAACCCACCTGCACGGAAGGAGTGTCATGTGCTTTGAGAAGAGTTTCGATGTAATTATGTCTTCTTATTGTGCACACAGGATTGTGTTATACCAGGAAACTTCATTTGCAAATTGTATTGTACTTAAACATTGCCTAAAATAAACTGCCCCTTGTCAGCCTCTAGATGTTTGAATCAACACTGTCTACCGAGCCATGTAGAACTGGACTGTCTTCTTGTCCCACACAGACAACCTCAGACCCTGGTGTTTGGTTTCACACCTGGGACAAGGGACTGAGGTAGATATTTTAGTACCAAAGTAGACCTGGCCTCCAGGTTCTTTCAGCATCCTTCAGTCCCTACCTGCATACACTGTCCCCATCCTTGAATTTTCCAGCTCAGGGGCTGGGCTGCCCTTCTCCCAGTGGCCCCTCCTTATGTACTCCAGACATTTTGCACCCCCTCTCTCTTGCCTCCCTCTTCCTCCCTCTCCCTCTCCCTCTCCTCCCTTCCCCTCCCCTCTCTTCCCCTCCTCTCCTCTCCTCTCCTCTCCTCTCCTCTCCTCTCCTCTCCTCTCCTCTCCTCTCCTCTCCTCTCTTCTCTGTACACATGCCCTTTCTCTTTTTCTCCCCTCTATCTCCCCTTCTCTAGGCTTCAATCCTTGGGGACCAGTGAACTTCTCTGAGAGCAGCTTCCCAATAAACCTGCCTTTAATATAATCTAATCTGGTTTGAATTAACTTATTTCACTGGTGGACAAATAACCTCTCACCTGGTGTTTGTAGAGACCTTCGCAATGTTTGAATGAACAGACTGAGTTCAGTGGATGGTCCTCCCGAGGGGGGATGGCCTCACCCGGGCAGTTGAAGGTCCAAACATCTGATACTGGGCAGTTTATTTTAGGCATGTTTACATACAGTACAATTTGCAAACGAAGTTTCCTGGCGGGACACTTTGTGTGCATATATATAAGGCATAGTTACATTGAAACTTTTCTCAAAGTGTCTTGACTATTAAACCTCAGGTGATCCCAGAAGTGCCTCCCCCTGCTCCCCAACAGTGCAGGCACATACCCACAGGGTTCTTCACTTTCATCTTAGTGTTTGAGAGGCTCTAGAAGTTATTATTGTAACCCCCGAATTACTGATACTGGAAAGACTTCAGTGTTGTGGACAGACAGTTTGCCTCTGCGTTCCCTGCCCCCTGCCCCCTCCAGAAGCTCCCATCCTCCCTCCAACTTGCACCCCCACCATACTCAGACAGCTGGCTTCTGTGCTGCTTCCACCTGCAGGGAGCAAGCTCGGGACTCCCTCCTCCTCCCCTAGCGTTAGAATGGCACTACCCATAAAACTCCCCCTTAATGAGGACATTCTTAGGAGACAGCATGAGACATCTTCCCCACCATTGTGTCTCCAAAAACCAGCCCTCCTCCTGATAACTCTCCAGGTGCCTGTCCTCGAGACCTTAGAGAAATAACAAGCTCAAGAGAGATCAGAGGTCAGGTCACGACTGGCCATAAAATTAGTCCCTGAACAGATACCCATTAACCGCCCCCTCCTGCTTTAGTACCATTCCACCAAAATGATTACAGCCCTCTACTCCCCTTTTCTGTACACATTCACAAGATTCCTAACTATACTGCATATAAACCCAGTGTTTTCTGGACTCAGGGTTGTTTGCCAGCATTCAAGCGGTGAGTTCGAGGCAGGCAATCTGAGTTCAAACTTAAAACAATAAAAGACTCTTTTTCGAGTTACAGCAGACTTTGCAATTCTTAGGCTCATCTGGGTTTCCCGGTGACTCAAGAAACAACACTATCCAAACCGCACTGCACAGTAGCCTTTGGGATATTTTGTCCAGCCATAGACCAGTAGGAGCATTCATAGTTATGAGCTGGGATGGGTTAGCAGGTTAGGTGTAGTCAATGTGTTGATGATATACATGGTATTTTCTCTGTTTTCGAGTACTTTAAGAATGTAGTTATTGTTATTTAGTCATTTCATTCACACACACACACACACAAACACACACACACACACACACACACACACACACACACACACACACACACTGGTCATCCCCACCTTACATTCTCATCCACTCTTGCTGAGTATCTCTTCCCACAAGGTCCCTCCTACTTTCCTATCCTGTTTGGCTGGCTTACTGTATGTGGTCCACAGCACCATTAACCACCAATGCCTGACCTGTACAGTCAACTCCACCTTAATCTAGTATTTTTCAAGCACAAAGTATAATTTTGCCATACTTTGTTCTATGCTAAGTTAACTAGAAGAGCCCCCATTCCATATATTATCTGATATTTCCATCTGACCCAGAAGTCTACTGGGACCCTGTGTGGTGTAATTAGATCCACAGTCCGCTGACACCTGGTACCACGCGGTGGCACAGTTTTCCTGGTGCTTTAAATTCAAGTCCTTCATCCTCCCACACAGAGCTCTCTGGCGAGACACTGGCAAAAACAGAGAGCAAACTGCCCCAAGCACACCCAAACTTGCTAGGCTACACTCCATCCGTACCCACCCAAAGGAAAGGCCAGAGCCATTGACTTCTTACAGGCAGCGATAGGTTCTGTGTGCTTCATGGAAACCTCTGGAATGGTCTGTTATCTCTCCTAAAGTCTGCACCCTTCAGACCAAGCTAATGGGATCTGGTCAAACAGGACTTTGGAAAGCTGGCTCTAGGAAACGCCCTGTTGTAATATCACTGCAACAAACAAACCAGACCTTTCCTAGATACCACTGCAAAGTTTAACTGCTGATAGCAGTGCCAATGAATAATATTTACACAGTGCCTAGCACATGGTGTGCAACAATGTGCCACAACTGCTTTGAAAGCATTTTATAATATTGAAGTTCTAATATGTGTTTGCTACATAGAGGCATATGTACTCTCACAATCATGTCTATGATATGTGCAGAAACTTAGCATTCCCCAGACCACACAGCTCATACGGAGCAGAGTCGGGATTTGAACTCAGGCTCTCTACCCTCAGCTTACAGAAAAGAAAAGCTAAAGAAAGTGATGATGAGACAGAAAAGCTCAGGCCTGGGCCGGGATTCTACTGATGTTCCCATTGCAGTCGCTGGTTTGCACGCACTCCTTCTGACCTCTGCAGACAGAAGGGCCTCCCACCACCCAAAAGGGTCTACACCATGTTCTATAGTCAGCAAGGCTCAGTTCCCACCACAGCCCCAGTCTAAGACCACTCCCTTCAAAACTTGATCTCTGGAAGCCAGTCAGTCCCTAAGATGGTCTGTGTTGCCCTGTCCAGCAAGCCAACAGCACCAACTATCACCATCTGTGTCCTTGCCCAGGCCACCAGGAGTAGCCATGGGGTGTTGGGGAGGCCTGCTGGTCCCTCAGGTTCTGAGAGCCTATGATACCATTTGGGTAGGAGGCATACCACTGCCTATGCGGCCTAGGTCACTGTGAAAGGCAGAGAGCTGGGGACAGGAGTTTGTAGAGGACACTGGAGGAATGACTGCTGGGGTAGAGGGGAGGTAGTTAAGGGGCCTACAGCCCCCAGGAAGCTGATTCCAGGCTAAGGGAGTAAAGGAACTAATGAGGGATGCCTGAGCTCCCCTCCCTCCTGCCCTTCCATCCCTAAAGCAAGGGCTCTGCAGAACAGAGTATATTGCCCCAGTCCAGCCTCCCTGTGGCCCAGGGGCTGTCTGTGCACAACTAACTCATCTGGACACAAGAGCAGGCGCACTGGGTGCTGCTGCTTTGGGAGGCAGCCATCTTGGTACTACCTCTCTGCTATGGGAGGTAGACACCATGTTTAGGGCAGCTTCCTTGTTCCTTCAGAACCCACTTTCCCATCCATCTTCTGTGTAGAGCCCAATGCAGGGATGTGGCAGGAGCCTTTGGAGGAGCCTGGCCCAGTGAGCTCCTTCTTGGGTTCCACCCAAGATAATGATGGGTGGTGACTAAGAGGACTCACAGGTAAAATGAAAAGGTACATGCTGTGTGTCCTACATTCCTGACCTCAAAAACACCACAGCCCCGTGTTGCTCTCCTTCTTGATGAGTCTGAGACAGAGGTTGGCTCATTTCCCAAACACCAGGGCTGCACCTGAGCCCCAAGCCTCTGGTGAGCAAACTGCAATGGGACAGTACTCCCTACCAGGTCTTTCACCAACAGCTCTGCTGGGGTCTTGCTCCTCCTGGTGAGTCCTGCCTGGCTGGGCCTATCTCACAAGCTGGAAAGCTCTATCTGCTCATACATTCCTTCAGTGACCTTGACCTGTCATTTTCAGATGAGAAGCCAGCCTGGGAAGGGCAGGTAGTTACTCAAGATCTCACAGTGTGGAAGGTGAGCGGGGATGGAGCCTGGCATGCCCTGGACCCTAACCAGGCCACCTCATGGTGCTGACCAGGTGACTCTGGTTCATGTCCCTGCTTGCTCTTCCATCAACACCAGCAGCAGCCCAATCTACTGCCCCCCATGGACCTTTCACAGAGCCATGGTCTAGGTCTGTGTGCCTGGGGGCAGGAAGAGCTCTTCAAAGTCACGTTTATGCCTTTTGTACTCAAGCAAAGCTGTCAGCTCAGGGTCTAGAGCATCTCCCTTGTGCCTGGGGCCCTGGGTGGGTGGGACACTGGCTCCAATCTGCCTCAGGAGGTGGGTCTCCCCAGTCAGGTTTTTATACACAAGATGGCCACCACCCAGGGGCACCTACCCTGTTTTCACCTGATGTCTTAGAAGGGTCACAGGAGATGAACAGATAAACACTGTCTTCAGAGGATCCTTCTGGTCTCTCAGCACCCTCAGAGCACACCTCATATGTCAGTCATTAATACCTCAAATATATAAAACACTCAAAAATTGAAGGGACAAAAAAAAAACCCTGCCTATAAATGAGCAAAAGAACTGACAGACATTTTTCAAGAGAGAAGATATACAGATGGCCAATAAATTACTGAAAAAAAAGTTCCTCTCTCACCCTCAAGGAGATGAAATTTAAAATAACACAAATCTCTTTTCACTCCAGTCAAAATGGCTTTCCTTAGGCAGGGTGTGTGTGTGTGTGTGTGTGTGTGTGTGTGCTGACTCTGACAAGGAGGGGATGGGCAATGATTCTTATGCTCTGTTAGTAAGACTGTAAATTAAACTACCACTGTGTAAGTAAATCCAAAAAGAGATGGCTCAGTGGTTAAGAGCAGTGGGTGCTCTTACGAGGACCCAGATTTGGTTCCTGGTTCCTGTGACGTGACAGGTCACAACTATCTGTAACTCCAGCTCCCCAGCATCCCATGTCTTCTTCTGTCTTACACAGGTACCAGGCACACATGTTGTGCACATGTATATATGCAGGCAAAGTACTAGTGCACATAAAAACTAATATTTTAAAACCTTCATAAAAACAAACAAACAAACAAACAAACCTAAAGACAGAACTACCCTATGACCCAGCCACATTTCTATGGCTAGCTTTAGCAATCAACTTGCTATAACATAGACTCATCTGGAAAGAGAGTCTAAATGAAGAACTGTCTACACTGGGTTTGCCTCTGACATGACTGTGGGGACTGGGGACTGACTTAGATAAGTTAATTGATGTGGCAAGATGCAGCCTAGAGTGGGCAACACAATGTCTTAGAGGGCCCTGAAATGTCTAAGAATGAAGAAGACATGTGAGCATGCATGAGATAATTTCTCTCTCTCTCTCTCTCTCTCTCTCCCTCCCTCCCTCCCTCCCTCCCTCCCTCCCTCCCTCCCTCCCTCTCTCTCTCTCTCTCTCTCTCTCTCTCTCTCTCTCTCTCCCCCTCTCTTTGGTTTTTCGAGACAGGATTTCTCTGTGTAGTTCTGGCTGTCCTGGAACTCACTCTGTAGACCAGGCTGGCCTCAAACTCAGAAATCCGCCTGCCTCTGCCTCTGCCTCCCAAGTGCTGGGATTAAAGGTGTGTGCCATCACACCTGGCTGAGACAATTTCTCTTTACTCTAGACAGTGGATGTGATTCTCCAAGCTCCTGCCACCATGACTACCACAATAGAATGGGCTGTAACCCAGAATTTCGAGCTAGAATCCTTTCTTTCTTAGTGCCTTAGTTAGGGTTTCTATTGGTGTGAAGAGACACCATGACCACAGCAATTCTTATAAAGGAAAACATTTAAATGTTAGTCAATTAACTGGGGCTGGCTTATAGTCCAGAGGTTTAGTCCATTATTCTCATGGTGGGAAACATGGCTGCATACAGGCAGACATGGTGCTGGAGAGGGAGAGTAGAGAGCTCTACATCCACATCGGCAGGCAGCAGGAAGAGAGCAACATTGGGTCTAGCTTGAGTTTCTGACTCCTCAAAGCCCACCCTCAGTGACACACTTCCTCCAATAAGGCCACACCTACTCCAATGAGACCACGCCTCCTAATAATGCCCTTCGCTATGAGCCTATGAGGGCCATTTTCATTCAAACCGTCACACCCAGGTTGCTTTTTATCTGGATTTTTTTTTAAAAGGAACATAAATGAAACTAGGGTACTACCTAAAGGAATTGTATCATCATATAGAGATACATGTATACCCAACATAGAGATACATGTATACCCATCATAGAGATACATGTATACCCATCATAGAGATACATGTATATCCATCATAGAGATACATGTATACCCATTGTGCTGGATAGTGTTATGGCTAAAGAAGTTCCATCTTATGCTAGGCATCCATCTTGGTATCCACTACCCATTTGTCTCCAACTCCAGTCCCTCAAAGATATGTGTCTGGTAACCCTGACTCAGTGACCCCCACCCAGTAATGTATAGCCATATCTTGTTTTGATATGACTGGGGGTTTCTTTGGTTTTGTTATTATTATTATTATTATTATTATTATTATATTATTATTATTTTGCTTTGGTAACTTGCTTACACTGATACCCTAAGGTTGTTTTGAGTTGCTTTAATCTTTTTTTTTAACTTGGCAGAACACAACAATTTTTATTTACTTGCATAGATATTGAAGGTGTTTGTGTGGTCCCCTTTAAAAGGCCTTCCCCATCCCCTTCTGTGGTGGTTTGAATATGCTTGGCCCACAGGGAGTGGTACTATGGGGAGGGTGTTAGGAGGTGTGGACTTATTAGAGGAAGTATGTCACTGTGGGGGGGGGAGGTTCAGGGGATTTGAAGCTCTGCCCAATGCAGAAGAGTCAGTTTTCTCCTGGCTGCAGTCAGATCAAGATATGTAGAACTCTCAATTCCTCCTGTGCCATGCCTGCCTGGATACTGCCATGCTTCCTGCCTTGATGATAATGGATTAAACCTCTGAGCCTATAACCCAGCCCCAAATTAAATATTGTCTTCTACAAGAGTTGCCTTGGTCATGGCATCTCTTCCTAGCAATGGAAACTCTTAACGAAGATACCCTCCTTCACAGCAAACTCAAATTTGGCTTGGAGATTATTCATCCTCCTAGCAGCTAACCAATAAATCTGTTAATTATAATTAGATTGAGTCTATGCTTTCCCCCACCCCAGGGGTCACAAACTCCATTGATTTTATGCCAACTTGCCACAAGTTACAGCTATCCAAAAGGAGGGGATTTCAACTGGGGAGATACTTCCATAAGTTCTGGCTAGAGTGCGTTTTCTTAATTAATGATTGATGGGGTAGAGCCAAGAAAGCAGGCTGAGCAAGCCATGAGGAGCAAGACAGTAAGCACCACCCCTCCACTGCCTCTTTATCAGCTCCTGCCTCCCATCCCTCATTCCTACCCTGTTTGCATTCCTGTCTTGGTTTCCTTCAGTGATAAGCCAAGATGTGGAAGTGTCAGCCAAATAAACCCTTTCCTTCCCAACTTGCTCTTAGGCATGGTGTTTGATCCTAGAACCCTGACTAAGACAACCATGTTCATAGAACCACACCATAGAAGCTGCCTGGATGCCCATCCATTGATGAATGGATAACAAGGAAATAATATTTGTCTACAACAGAGTTTTATTCCATTATAAAGGAGGAAATAGTGTCACAGGAAAACTCATAGATCTGGAAATCATATTAAGTGAAGTAAGCCAGAAAAACAACTATCACGAACTTCCTTTCATTATATGGACTCTGGAAAAAGTAGGGGGAGGGGACTTGCTGTCATTAGTTCAGATCCCAAGCATCTACGTAAAAAGCAGACATGGTGGCTCAAGCCTGAAACCTCAGCCGTCTGAGGGCAGAAATGGGCAGGTCCTTGGTGCCCACTGGCCCATCTACACAATTGGTGAACTCTAGATTCAGACAGTGATAGTCTCAAAAAAATAAGGTAGAAGGCAACTGAGGACTATACCTTACATCAGTCTAAACACACACACACACACACACACACACACACACACACACACACACACACGGGGAGCATTTGGAGAAAAGGAAGGGACCATATAAAATTATACATGTATCTGACAAAAAAATGTTACTTTGTACTATATACATTAAAAACATGTGAGCCTCCACACCCAGCCACCACCACCCCTGCCAAAAAAAAAAAAAAAAAAAAACCCTGGGCATGGTAGGCCACTTCTTTAATCCCAACACTAGGGAAGCAGAAGCAGGTGGATCTTTGTGAGTTCAAAGCTAGCCTGGTCTAATATACAGTGTTTCAGGGCATCCAGAGCTACATAGTGAGATCCTTTCTCTACCTCCTATATTTCAGAACCTATGCTGGATGGTACACAGGATTTTACAGATACTTTAAGGATCTTGAGGTGGGGTGATAGCTGGATTAAATTGATGTAATCCCAAGGGTCTTCATAAGGAAGGCAGGAAGGATGCAGTGCCCTGACCTCTGCCATAGACTCCTCAGGAGAGAAGAGATGAGAACACTCAGCCCTAGAAGCAAATGAGGCTGGGTGGAGTCGCATGCCCAGGTTGTCTCCTAATGGCAGTCATCAATGTACCCAATGAGTCCTGGGAGACCCTGGGCATGCCATCATGTGCTGTACCACTGGCTTCCCTCTGTGATCTCACTGCTACAGTGCTCGCCTTGATAGTAAAGAATCATAGGTGGCCACGAGTGGGCAGTGTGAGGATGTCAGGAGACTCGGAGTCACTTGGTCTCATTCACCACTTCTCTCTGGCAGGCCCCCGGAGCTTTGCAGTCATGTGCAGTTGGATTGGAAGCTTGCTCTCTAGTGTCCATCAGCTTCTGCTGGCAACCAGTCACACACTGTGCCTGGTCTGTGTAGGCAGAATAACTGTTCAGCCAGAAGTACCCAGAGGGCGTGGGATGTAGGGTACCCAAGCCTTAGCATCTGCAGTTATAGACACAAAAAAGGGCAGAAGCCCCCAAAGCTATCCCACAGTGCTGAAAGGGTTCAAACTGGCCTGGACCTGGGCAAGCAGCCCAAGAGACCTGAAAGATGAGCTTGTCCTGACACCATCTTCTTGACCTGATGTTCTAAGCAGAGCCTGAGTCCTACTACAGTGTGGCTTTGCCTCTGCAATCAGATGAAGTCATCCTGGCAGCTAGGAAACTGACTACAGGCTTAAAATCTCCTACTATGAAGACAGCTACAGACTGCTTTAATGTGTGTGTGTGTGTGTGTGTGTGTGTGTGTGTGTGTGTGTGCACGTGGGCACTCGAGAGTGCATGTGTGTGTTTTCCAAGACAAGTTTTCTCTGTGTAGCCCTGACTGTCCTGGAAATCTCTCTGTAGACCAGGCTGGCCTCAAATTCACACAGATCCACCTGCCTCTGCCTCCTGAGTGCTGGGACTAAAGGCATGTGCCATTACCACCCATTAAATTTTATCTTTCACAATATATTTTGATCATAGTCTTTGCCTTCCCTAGTCCCTCCCAGATCCTCCTACTTCTCCACCCACCCAACTTCGTGTTTTTTCTTTCTCTCTAAAATAAAACAGGAAACCAATAAAAACAAAAACATTCCAAAATTAAAACAGACCAAAACCAAAATCAGTAAGACAAAAAATACCAAAACAAAATGGAAGTACACAAAACACCATTGAGTTCACTGTTGTCAGCCACTGAGTTCACTACTCCTGAGCACTGGGCTTGCTCTGGAGTGTGGCTGCTACACCAATGACACTCCACTGGAGAAAATACAATTGTCCTTTCCCAACAGATATGGGACTGTGTCCACCTCTCCTTCTCAGTGCTGGGACTCTGTCTGGTTTGAACCTGTGCAGGGCTTGTACATGCTGTCACAGCCTAAGTTCACATGTGTATCATCAGTCCTGTGCTGTCTGGATGATACTATTCTGCCATGCATTTTCTCTCCTGAGGCCCAGCCAATGCAGCTCACTGTAACCTGGACTTCCTGCTGTGCGATTTCCCTGTCCCTGTACTCTGGAGTCTGTTTATGCAGTGCTTAGGACAGCTACCCCAGAATTAACTTCATGATGGGGTCAAGGCTGAGTGTTATGTACTCCGGGCAGGGGTATCCTTTCACATCCAGCCAGCAGAGAAAATGGGAACACCACCTGGGGGCTCCTCTAGGAGTAGCATCTTCTCACAAGTTGGGCCACTGTCATTAGAGCCCTCTAGACACTATAGGAAGTGAGAAACAAAGAAAGCCAGGCATCCATCCGTCACCAGCATATACCCCCCGTTCCATGAACAAGTGATCAAGTGCAGAAGGATCCTGCACACTTCCTTGGCACCTTTTGGTGACACTCAATTACACAGAGTGATGGTTATGCTGTGACCAACCAGGCTTTCTCATCTCTGACCCAGACTGTTCTTTGGAACATTAGCCTAACCGAAGAGTGAGAGTCCAGAGATGGTTGGTCTTTTTCCAGGATATAAATTGGATTTTAAATAAAACAAAATTTCAAAAAGCACTGATAACATTCCAGTCTTTCCTGGCGCTGTCTACCAGTCTTTGTGGAGCTGTGAGAAGGGTGAGCAAGCCCTTAGCTAGGCAGCTCTGGGTACCCTGGAGGCCACAGGTGGGAAGCCCGGCCAGGCAGCCCTCCTCTGCCTCAGTTCACCTGTCTCAGACTGAGAAGTGCTTGCTCTGTGGTGCTCTCCTTTACAGCGGTGCTACGGTGTGAGCAGAGCTGTAAAGCCCAGCTTGTCTGGTCACACAGCCTCAGGATGGCAGATGGCGCTGATCCAAATTCTCGGTTGTTTTCGGGCCTGTGACTGGTGGACACAGCTCTAGGCTCAGTGGTGACACATGGCACAATGACCATCACATACTCACAGAACAGAATGTGAGGTCTGAGAAAATTTCAAATAAAAAAGCATGACAACCAATGTTAGCAAACGACATCCTTGAGGGATAGAAAGGAAAAATGGATTTACAAAGGAACTTTGCATCATATCTCCATTTCTGAGGTCAAAATTAACACACAATAATTTATGAAATACATTTATTTTGAAGATCAGTAGAGTAAGTATTTTGGCCTAGCTAGAAGCTGTGATTTATAATTTACTATAACAACAGTAAGTGCAAGTTCAACATTGAAATTTTGTGCAAAATATTTTATGATTAGTCTATGACAACTGCTACTTAAGCAACTATTTGCTATAACGGGCCAATGATTTGTTCTTGATACTTCCTTCATACAATACACTTCAGATAGCCTCAACGGTGGGACAGGTTACTCAGCAAACACGGCTATACATTCAATAAGCATGTTACGTTCTCATTGAGTAGGCCGAGTTAATTAGGACCCCAGGAAGGCAGTGAGGCTTGGAGCTTTGGGCCCAGCCAGGCCCCAGCAGCAGGAAGCCAGATCCACACAGATCTCTCTGCCACATCCCTGCTTAGCCACACTAGGATCTAAGGGAGAATGATGCCCCGCTTGCTCGGGAGCGCCTCTGACCATCCCATCCCTTAAGTGTGCTCCACAGCTCGCAGTGTTCTCCAGCAATCCCTGTCCTGTGAGTTCTGAAGCCCTGGGGTATAATAACCCCCCCTTCACTACAGGAATGGCTCCATGCTTTATAGATCTGTAGGAATCTCTCTAAGATTTAAAAAGTAAAATTTCCTTGCATTGTGCTAGGAGAATAAGCAGAAGGCTTATCCTTGAAGATCTACAAAACATTCAACTTGAGGATCTTGAGGGGATTTTTATGAAGAATGGGGAGGGTCCCCATCATGTTGCCTAGGTTGGCTTCAAAGTCCTGGGTTAGGGAATCTTCTGGCCTCAGGCTCAGGAACAGCTGTGACTGCAAGATGCTCTGAGTGGCCTTCACAAAAAAAGCATTGCTTCTTGGCAAGAGACTCAGTGCAGTTTAGGTCATCACAAAGGCACTGGGACAGTCCCCACAGACTGTCACAAACACACAGACTTTGGGTGGTGCGCTATGAATAAGAAAGGATGTTTAAATGGAGAGCGGACTCCTGAAGGCCGGTCTCAAGCCACAATGGATGAGATGGACATACCCACCTGCAGTTTTAGTACCTCAATGCCTAACAGTAGCTGGGAGGACCTAGCCTCAGCTCTCAAGATAACAGAGGTCAGCTGGAAAGCCTGGGCGGTGTTTGACACTGGAGTGGGCAGAGCTATGGGCTGGAGGAAAATGAATGGCCAAGGAGCAGTTATCGAGTCTCCCTGACTCATCATCGTGGACTGGGATCTAGTGTGACATGTTCTCGCCCCAGCCCAGTCTACATCCTCTCAGCACTTGCACTGCTCTCAATTGCGGAGATTTGGCTCAAACACTGAGTTTCATTAGTGGTTTGTGGCAACAGCTTAGGTTTGATTGCAGTACATCTGTGAATTTCCTGGTTTGGGTACAATTTTAAAAGTATTGGTTTGTTAACCATTTAGTAGAGTGATACTTCAGGAGAGGCAACAAGGAAGTCATTACAGCTGATCCTAAGGAGAGGAGAAAAGGATTCATGTTATCCTGTTATGAAAAAACCCACCCACATCAAGCCTTAGAACATAAGCCCAGACTAAATTCATAACAGAAAAAAAGAAAAAGCTATGTGTTCCTAAAAAGCCATAGTGCCGCTTCAACTGAAAATAAAGGATTATGCTTTTCCTCAATAATGACAATAAGACAGAGGGGGCAGACTGCACACTGTGCAAAGCAGCAGACATTACAGAAGTGTGCACTATTCCGGCACTGTGGTAGGAGTCCAAGCATTGGCATGACATCTAAAACTGAGGAACTTATTTCTTTTTTTTTTCTTTTTTTCTTTTATTTTTATTTTTATTTTTTTTATTAGGTATTTTCCTCATTTACATTTTCAATGCTATCCCAAAGGTCCCCCATACCCCCCCCCAATCCCCTACCCACCCACTCCCCCTTTTTGGCCCTGGCGTTCCCCTGTACTGGGGCATATAAAGTTTGCAAGGAACTTATTTCTAAGTTCAAGAGCGGCATCAATGTTTTTAGAATGTTTTTAAAGACCCAAAGGAGCAACACAAGCTACACTCTGAATCACTGTTTAGAATAAAATATGCTTTGATACAAACAGGATAAAAGGTCAGAGAAGAGAGCAAAGAGGCAGCAAAGGGAAAAGGCCAGATCTCCACCTGACTCCATCCCAGGTTAAAAAAGAAGTGAATGTATCGGCCGATAGTAAGGAGATGGGAGAAGCTGAAATTGGCCTGGGAAATTGCAAACTCCCCCACACTCTGTAGGGACGATCCAAGTAGAAGCTTTGACAAAAATCTTAACTTTGTAATCAAGCCAAGGATCAAGCCTGCATGCTCTCATTCCCACTAAAGACCCTGGCTAAGGAAGACCTGTCTGCCACACCCTTTCGGGAACTCAAGGCTGCCTTGTGTGATGCACTGATAGCTAGATGGGCCTTCTTGGGGACAAGGTAGGCCTGGGAAGCACTAACTCAGCCTGGTCCTCTATGTCACCCCAGAGGCTGAGATATTCTACCCCAACCAATAGTATGCACCTTAGGCTAAGGGATCAATGTCAAATGAAATGACCAGAGACCCAAGCCTACCTCCAACCAGATCTCCAGCCTCAAAAAAGGGAAAAGAGGGAAAGCCCCGAACTGCCACAGTGAATCCCTAAGCTGAAGGGGTTTATTTTTAATTAAAAATGAAACAACTGAGATTTAAAAATATATATTCTCAAATTATGAAACAAACATTAAACATGCAGATAGTGACTGTGGACTGGCGCTGCACGGTGCATCCTCCCGGACTGACGGAGGCAGCGGTGCAGCTCAACATGTGGCCACTCACTTTTAATCAGGACGCAGGCTTTGCCAGACTCAGCCTAGACACTACTCTTATACATTTCTCTCAGATTACCAGGACCCATCCATGTCCCTTTAAAATGATGCCTAGATTAAGTTTTAACACCGATTAGCTCCAGACCAAGGTCCAGTATATGTAAGTAAGTTAAACCTTCTGTCAGTAACCCCAAACCGTCAGCTAATAGAAACAACTAAAACCAAACAGAACCTAGCCTGGCCCACCTCACACACAGAAGGAAAATAGGAAACTCCTACCTCACTCTCAACAGACAGCTGGGGCCTGACCGTCAGTGCTTACTGGACCAGCGCCGTCTATGAACTATCAGAGAAGCCAACAGGGCTTTTCCCCTCGGCAGAGCTTGGTATTTCTGAGAAAACCCAAATGATTTCAAATGCAGCTGTTATCACCAATCCATCAGCGTGGCGATAGTGTAAGACAACAACTTTTCACATTTTAACCACATCTATAAACATGGCAGTTCCGTCATGCCTCTCATCCACGGCCACTTTTCACAGTCATTGTCCCACATGTCCTAGTTAGCTGTCTGAGGAAACCCTTTCCCCTCTCCACCTTGACATTCATTCCCACAGACTCCCTCCTTCACCCCAGGGATGACAGCTGCCCAGAAAAGGAGGCTCTCACGAGGGCCTCTTTGCAATGTCACCTCTGTGATGACCTGTGGCCCAAGACAAACTTTATCTGGCAATCAGGGAAAGTATGCCTAATAAGAACTACACCCCTTGCCTATTTCTTTCCAGTACCACCATTCCGTATCACCAGGACGACTTCACGCACGTTCCAGAACAAACTAAAATTGAACAGAGAATACCAATCAATACCCAGAGGAGCAGAGAGCTGACAGCTCAGAATCTTCCAGAAAGCTCCACAGTGTCTTAGACTCTCATAAAAGTTGGTAAAGTCCTGTAATCATTTTGAGTTTATAGGACGTTCAGCCTTCAGAGCTACTGAAGGTTGACACTGCAGCCGAGAAGCAGCTAGGACAGCAGATGCCGTGTTTACAGAAACAGGGAGCTGGCCATCTGACAGACTTTAGAAGCTGGTTGATGTAGCTACAGCAGCCCCCGGCGAGGAGGAAGGACCAGGCAGGATAACAGATGGACTTACAGCAGCCTGGCCCAGATAGGAAGGGTCAGAAGGACTGGTTTGTCCGGAGGAGAGGGACTCACCTTGACAATCACAGCTGCAACAGCAACCAGGCACACAAACAACAGCATCCCCAGCCTTCCTTTGTTGAACTGCTTCAGCAGGAAGAACTTGGCCCAGCTGACCTTGGACTCGCTGTTGGGCGGGTACCTGAGCTTGTTGACGCTTTCCCCCTTTAACCCTTTTAACAAGCAGGGGCGCTGATGAGAAAAGGTATCAAAACTGTATTTTCCATGATACGCCCCCATTCCACTGGCACCTGAAATAAATGGAAGAGAAGAAACGAATTTCAGTGTGGGGGTTTCCCACTTCAACACAGACTGAGAAAGCCTGGCTGTGCTCTGCCTGAGAGGGAGACATTCAACTTCTTGGACTTTCCCCCCAGAAGTCCTTTCCCAGCTTGGCTCCCAGCACAACCATCCGCCCTCTCAGGCAGGATGCAGGGTCAGGATCTGCAGCCCCTCTGGGGTTGTGCTGTCCTTTATACCAGAAGTGTGCTAAGTGTTTCGGGGTGTTCTTTGGGGACTCCCACCACAACCCTGTGGTGGTCTGAACCTCTAACCCAGAGCCAGCCGATCTGCCTAAGGTCACATGGCTGCTAAACGAGGAAGCTAAAAGTGAGCTAAGGTTAGTCTGATCTGACGCTCAATGCTGTACGTGTGTTTTCCCATCAGTCCACGTGACCTTATTTATCCATGGCTCCCCTCACTTGTTTCCTCTAAATTCTTGAAGAGCAACTGAAAATGGGGTAACAAGGTTAGGCGGCCAGATAAGAATAATCAAGGAAAAACTTCTGTCTTCTTGGAAGCCACGCTATAATACACAATGCACACAACAGACTGCAGATGAAACTGTCCTGCGCAGTGGCAATGGACAACGGCGGAAGGCAGGCAGGCAGGCTGCCTGGAAGCCGGGGACAGTTAGCTGGGGCCAGGTCACAGCTCAGTCACCAGTGTTTTGTGGGAAGGGATCAGTCAGAAAGCAAGACTGATTCATTGGAGAGACAATGACACCAGAGAGAAAACCCGAGGACACTGAGGGAGGGGAAGAGGGGCCAGCAAAAGCCATTACCAGGGTAGGAAGGACCCAGAGGAAAGGACCAGACTGCATCCACAATGCTTCCCCAATAACAAAATGCCCCTTGCCCATCCTTTAGAGAATGGGGGACTCTCACGCCTCAAATCAAGCAGCACACGAGGAAAGGCTGCCCTTCCCCATGGAGGCTTGGGGGGCTAGTGCATGTAGCACTGACTACCCACCTCAGCATCAACTCCAGTAGAACACAGAGGGATTCTGTTTCTGGCATTCTAAACCTTTCTCTCACTGTACTGCACTTAAATACAGGTATCTCGCTAATTAATCTGAAACCTGATTCTTGGCCCTTAAGCTGGGAAGATCTGGTAGCTTAGTCAGTAAGGGAAGTAATGAGTTGAAGAAAAGTCATCACAGCTGTGGTCAGTGACGATGAGGACAGAGTATGACGGGACAGACGGTACTGCGCAGGCCATCAGGAAATGACCGCAAGCCAGGTGAGCAGCAACCAGAAAATGACCCTAAGCCGAGTGGCCGGAGGAGGACACGGTCCCAGGGACATGCACAATAAACACTACCCAACTTTCAACAGCTCGTACAAGAAATCTGGGAAACATGCTTCTGGCACATTTCTATTCAGAGAAGGTCGCTATGGTGACTTGGGAAGCCATTCTCATAAGCTCCTAGGTCTGTTTGGTCCCTATTAGTGGAACTGTTTGGGTAGGATTAGGTGTGGCCTTGTTGGAATGGGTGTGGCCTTTTTGGAGGTATACCACTGGGGCTTTGAGGTTTCAAAAGCCCACTCCAGGTCGAGTCTGAACCTGAGTGTCTTTGCCTGCAACTTGCAGAGCAGATATGAGCTCTCTGCAAACTGCTCCAGCTCTATGCCTGTCTACCTCCTCTATGCTCCCTGTCAGGATGATAGAGTAACCCTCTGAAACTGTCAGGATGATGGAGAGTAACCATCTGAAACTATAAGCAAGCCCTCAGTTAAATGTTTTCTCTTTTAGATTGTCTTGCTCACGGTGTCTCATGACAGCAATAGAATAATAATGAAGACAGTCATACTTACCCACACCTCCAAAGGGCAGAGAATTAACAGTGAAGTGCATGATGACATCATTGCCGGTGACTCCACCACTGGAGGTCTCATCTATCACCCGTTTGATGAGCTGAGGGACAGACCAAAGGCACCCAGGTCAGACCTAAGGTCCTATCACTCCAGTGTCTTGGAAGGCACTCACTGTGGTCTCTAAGGACATTCATTCTGGCTTTGTGTGTTGGTGCAAGTTCTTAAGTTTGGGGAGACACAAAGTTCATGTCAAAATCTAAAAATATTGTATAAAATTATCTTCGGGTTATGAATACATCATCTCATGAAACACAGAAGGGGTCTGTGCTTAAACCTAGGTCCCATCAGCTCATAATTCACAGGGAAATATTCCAAAACCTGAAAACATTCTGCAATCGAGCTGCGTGGCACACGCTTGTATCTCAGCAACTGAGAAGCTGGCGCAGGAGAAGCATGAATTTAAGGCCAGCCTAGGGTACACAGTACCTTAAGAATTCTGAAATCTGAAACACATTTGGTCCCCAGCACATAGGCTGTAGATGAAGAGTGGCTCTGAACCTTTGTTTACTGGTCAACATCAAGTTCTGTAGTCCAACATAGTACCAACAATTTAGAAATAGTTACTTCTCTGAAGTTGGTACTGACCAGAAGGGTTCTGCCCTGAATAGCTTTCACAGTACCATGGGATGCTAACAGGCTGTTGGAGGTGAGGGAATCAGGGGTTGGGGGGAGTCTTATGCGGCAGTGAACCTGTGAACTGTGATGATGACCAGCACAAGGGATGCCAGTGGGCGCAGGGGTGGCAGGAATGATATGGGGGTAGCACCGCAGCAGGAGCACGCCTAGCACCACAAATCAAGAGTCCTTGGCGGCTGGGGAGCTTAGAGCGTTCCTAACAATGAACCTACGACAAGGAGTATTCTGCTAAGTGCTTAGTGTCAAACTACCCTCTACATTTGCATTTCTATACCCATAGATTAGTACACTTCTCGACATCATCAGAGAGGTTTCCTTGTGCAGAGGAGAGCAGTTACCACAGAAACTCTCAACTGCCCAAAGAGAAGACAGGAAGTATCTGTAGAGTGTGCAGACTACATTTAGATCACACTCCTACCCGTGGGAGTTGAGGATTACCAACGAGAGGGTGGTGACTGAAGAGCCAGAGGTGCGGAGGAGCAACTAAGACCACTGCGCTCCTGAGAGCGCGCAGCTGTGGGTGACCGTGTAAGATTAAGCCAGTCAACACTGCATTGTGGATGGGGAGAGATTAGTGAGCCCCTATCCCTTAGCTAAAGCGATGCTGACAGTTGGATGGCTCTGGGAGCAGGAGAGTCTGTTTCATTACAGGTATGCCCCCTAGAATCTCAACCACGCTCCAGTGGATGACCCCACACCATGAGTAAGTGGGCAAAGGAGAGTTAGGAGAGAACTAGGGGGTGGATGTGTCAAAATATATTGTATGCATGCATGAAATTTTCAAAGAGTAAATAAAAACAGTACATTAAAATTATTATATCTCAATCTCTGATCTAAACTGTACTACATGATTAACAGGTATGAAGGGCAAAAAGACTTTAGACTTATCTTATTTTTGAATACACAGTTAGTTGACCTAAGATCAAAAAAGCCACAAGCTGAGTGTGGTGGTGCTCGCCTTTAATCCTGGCTCTCGGGAGGCACAGGCAGGTGGATCTCTGTGAGTTCAAGGCTAGTCTGATCTACGAATTGAATCCAGGACAGCCATGGCTCTGTTACACAGAGAAACCCTTTCTCAAACAAAACAAAACAAAACAAAACAAAACAAAACAAAACAAAACAAAACAAAACAGCCTCAATGATACTGAACTAACAACCATCATTCCACTTAGGTACTAATAATACGCCCTGAGAATTCATGGCGGGTTTCAAATGGGATTTCCTAGTGACCACAGGGGAAGAGCTCGGCACTCAGTCGAATGCTGCTAGCAGACTTTACTGAAGCGTGCACACTTATCTCTTTTCAAGTATGTGTGGCCATGAGAATTCCCTAGCACTGCGAGCTCCCGAAGCCACCGCGTCACTACAGCACCTCACTATCAGAAACTGCACATGGCCCCTGGCCAAGGAACTCCTCACACTGACTGGTCCCTTCTTCCCCGTTCTCATTTTCCATTTCTCTAGGAGGATCCTGGACCTACATGTCCACATGGAAGCCACATGGAAGCTAAGAGCAGTCACCTACTGACGGAAACGGCAGACCACACAGGAGGAGACAAGAGCTACTTGCCTGTTGATACAGGGCTGCCATCCTTTGGGAACCTGAAACCCAAGTTCTCTCAGCCATATATATGATGGTGCCAGAGGCCTTTGCCTTCCCCAGCCCCATCTGAGTGGCTAGTAATGCCATCTGAGCCACAGGGGCAGGCTCTATGGAGCCATGTCACAAAAAGCTCCACGTGCTGGTACATGTAGGTTTTCTAATTATCCTGGAGGTGTTTGTCATTTAAAAGCCCACTCGCCCCTGTGGATTCGGCTCTAACCCTAGGGGATAAGGATACAGCGATAAACCAAGGCTTCCGGACCTAAGACAGCAAGCTATTAATAGTCGGTCAGTCAACGTTGATATACAAATAAACCATCTGTGTTTTATAGCAATAAAGAAGTCTGATTCTTGAGGGTGGATTGTTCTCTGTAAAGCGTACCTTATTGTTACGAGAAAATACGTAGAGAGCCAGGGGCTTTTCACGGTCATTTATGAAATTTATGGCTTCGTCTACATTTTTCACAGACACTATTGGAAGAATTGGTCCAAAAATTTCTTCTTGCATCACCTTGGAGTTAGGATCAACATCTGTAAGTATGGTTGGGGCTAAAAACAAACAAACAAACAAACAAACAAACAAACAAACAAATGATAGATACAAATGGTCAAGCTTAGGACAAAGAAAGCAAAACTCAAACTTCCTCTTTATTCCTCTGGGTTAACCACCCACTGGGCATCCACTACACAAGGCCTATTGGCTTGTCCTCCATGTGCCAGGCCTAGTTTTGAGTGACAGAAGCTCTGACTCCTCCCAAATTCTGCTTTCCAAATCCACTGTGGAGCTCGGGGAGGAGCCCTACTTTAGACTAAGCTGATCTCCAGGTTCCTTTCTTTTGCCTCTTCTAGGTCACACTGTGGTCACACTGTGACCTAGAAGACTGGAAGAAGAAGAGTGGGATGGAAGAATTCTGTTTTCCAATGGTAGTAACAACCTCAGAAACATCCAACAACTCAGGAGAATCTCTATGAATTTCCTTATTATTTGTATCCTTCTAAGATTTTTTTTAACAGCTGATAAAAAAAGATAAGTAAATTAATTTGGGGTCAGGTCTCTGGCCCACCACGCGTGCTTGTATTTCTCCCATCATCTTGTGTGCTAGTTTTGGAAATTGTATTTAAAAATCCAGTAAGAGCCGGTGGCATGGCTCAGCAAGCAAAGGTATGAGTACAGTGCTGAGGCACTGAGCCTACCCACTTGGTTTAAATCCCTAAAACCCACACAGAAGGAGAGAAAACGTCCCTCAAGTCATCTCCCGACTTTTACATATATGCTAGTTCGTTTTTATGTCCACTTGAGTTATTTGAGAAGAGGAACCTCAGTTGAGAAGATACCTCCATCAGATCGCCTACAGGCAAATCTCCTGATTAATGATGTGGACAGGCCCAGGACACAGGGGTGGTGTCCCACCTTGGGCGGGTCATCCTAGGATGTTTAAGAAAGCAGGCTGCGCAAGCCATGAGGAGCAAGCTAGCGAGCAGGGGTCCTCCATGGCTTCTGCTTAGGTCCCTGCCTCCAGGTA
The DNA here is from genome assembly GCF_000001635.26 of Mus musculus. Lineage (NCBI taxonomy): Eukaryota > Metazoa > Chordata > Mammalia > Rodentia > Muridae > Mus > Mus musculus. The sequence goes on from NC_000077.6 coordinate 61,254,765, forward strand.
CCTGTTTCCCTTCCCTTGGGGACGGGGAATGACCTGAGAGTAATAAGCTGTGAGGAACCTTTCCTCCTCAAGTTGCTTCTGGTGATAACGTTTTATCTCAGCAACAGAAACACAACTAAGATAGGAACTGGCGCTAGGATCACCCCATGTCACCATGTTGACAGTGGTATAGATGATGGAGGCCTGGCTTGTGGAGTTTCAGAGGGAAGTTCAGAAGAGTCCCTTAAAGACAATAAATATCAAGGCCATTCAATATTTTGAATTGTAATCTGTAGCTCTGGTGAGCTGGGGCTGAAAAATCATCTCTGACTAAGAAGGGACCAACATCAATGAGGTGCAATCTTCTAGGAAATGGTTCTTCAGGGTCAGGACACAGCAGTCCTGTGGCCAAGACTGTACCTTGTGCTGGCAGCTGAACATGGTAACGTGTAAGAGACTCCCAGGTGGTACTGGATTTGAAGCCGTGACAGGCCCATGAGGAGCAGCTAAGGCTTGGAACCAAGCTTGAAAGGCCACTGGGGCAAGTGTAGCCTCAGCTGCAGTAAAAGCTCCAGGATTAAAGTGGACACCGAGAAAAGCTGAGTCTCCGCACCATGTGGCAGAGAGCCCAGGAGAGTCTACTGGTGAAGAGGCAGCCCAGTTGCAACAGTGAGCCCAGAATTTTGGAGACGCCAGGTACCAGGCGAAGACCACCAAGCACAGTGGTGGCTGTGAAGTGGAGCCAGCCTCTGAGACCTTGAATATGTTGGAGATGCTTTGCAATTTTAGGAAGACGGGAGTTTCAGAGAAACTCTGGATATCTAATGAAACCGAACTTAAAGTGTTTGATTTTTTAAAGAACATGGGACTTTTAAAAGTTGGAATGTCTGTCTTTTATTGTAATGTTGATATTAATATGAGATCTTATGGATTAACTAGGAGGGAAAGGTTATGGCTTAGTAAGGACAGAGAGAAAGGGGGAGGGCTGTGAGAGTGTGAGTGTGTGTGTGTGTGTGTGTGTGTCAAGCTGACAAGTGGCCAACAGTTAGTTTTATGTCACTTAACACAAACTAGAGTCACTTGGGGAAAGGAAACTGCCAACTGAGCAGATGCCCCCATTAGACTGACCTGTGGACAAGCCTGTGATGCATGTTCTTGGTTAACAATGGCTGTGGGAGGCCCAGATGACCCTGGGCGGTGCCAACCCCAGGCAGATGGTCCTAATGTGTATACGAAAGCAGGCTGAGCAAGCCCCTGGGAGCAAGCCAGTAAGCAGCACCCCTCCATGGCCTCTGCTTTCGTTCCTGTTCTAGGTTCCTGCCTTGAGCCCCTGCCCTGGCTTCCCTCAGCGATGAGCTGAGAGTTGTAGGATGAAACAAACCCCTTTTCTCCTCAAGCTGCTTTTACTGTGGTGCTTTATCACAGCAACGGAAACGTGAGTCACTACGGCACCTGTATGTGTGTGTGCACATACACATACACACATAAAGTAAATAGAATGGAAAATCAAGATAAACAAATTAAATTCAATATAACAAGGGCTGGGTAATGTAGCCCAGTGGCAGATTACCTGTGCAGCATGTGTGGAGCCCTAGGTTCCATATAAGATGAAATTCGAAGTAATATATATTCATGGCAAAGAGGCAAAATACACAAGGAGTGTGAACAAGCGAAGGCCAAGACCAGCAACTCAAAGCACCATCTCTGGAAGGGTTTGCTGCTATTTAATGGTGGGATTCTGAGCTATGTTCTCATCTATAAATGGGGATAATTATGTAAAATTCCCTTCTGCTTCTCATGATTTCAGAATAAAAGAATCAAGTAACATACAAGAAAATATAAGAAAATGAAAGTGACAAGATCATCTAAAAGGGGCATGCATACATGCACTTTAAGAAGCCCACCAAAAGCAATATTTACAGCTTGTGTAGGAACAGTAAATGTTGGGTGATGCCAAATTGCTAACTTCTACAGGAAAAGGTGATTTTCCTTTACCTAAGTAGCGTGTGGCCTCATCCATCTCTCCACCGAAAGCTATTTTCTGGCCTTTAAGCAGACTTTGTAACCTCTTAAAGTGACGAAGATTGATGATCCTTTCATAGTCAGGAGAAGCCTTTATGTTTTCCCCATAAAAGTCCTATTAAAAACAACAGGAGTTATTTAATTGTGACAAAACCCATATGCCTATTTCTTTAATAAGTTAAAAATCTACTGGTGTTTAAAAACTGATCTGGCTTATATCCTCATCAAATCCAACACCCACTCTTTAAATAATTTTAGTACTAGCACATAGTCATAATTTCAAGTTTTTAGACAAGTCAAGCATTAACAAATAAGATAGGTACTCAGACATTCACACCCTCACACACACACACAAACACACACACAAACACACACATGCACACATTCTTTCTCTCTCTCTCTCTTTCTCTCTCTCTCTCTCTCTCTCTCTCTCTCTCTCTCTCTCTCATGCACACGCACGCACACACACGTGCGTGCACCCTTCTGCCTGCACTTCTCTTGTTTCAGGTTCCTAGAGATCCCCCAGTCTCCTCACAGCCCTTCCTGGTGGAAGTGGAACTGATGTCAGGGAGAGGCTATTTGTTTGACCATCAGTGAGTCTCTCCCAGAAGCTGGGCAGTTGCTGCAGAGTCTCTTACCAGTCACTGATAACAGTTCAACTATTCAATGTATCAAGATATATCCTTGTTAAATTACCAGGCCTGTTAAAATGTATGCTCTATCTGAGGCTAAGGCCACCAACACAGCCAGGTTTTCAGGTTAACTGAATCACAGAATAACAAGCTGGGGGTGGGGACCACACCAGAGCAATCACAGTCCTTAAGATAAGGGCTAGAGACTTACTTTAAGTGGCTCCCTAGCTATTCCAACACATTATTTAACTGGGAACTCTTATGTCATAGCACAAACTCCTCAAAGGCAGGAAGAGGGGCCCTTGATCCTCTGGAACTCATCATCATATTCAATAAAGCACAGTCCTAATTCCCAACTGCATTCAGTCTCACGGGGACATTGATCCACTCTTCTGTCTACCGCCCCTGATCTAGACAGCATTGATGTTCTCCTTGTCTGACTCCTCAGTCTCACCTATGCCATCTCTCTATACTTCCTGGTCTCACTCTCTTCATACATTACTCCTTGCTATTCTCTACCCTTTCTGATGATCAACTAACAAAAAGTTCATCTCTGCGAGGTGGCTTAGCGCTCTTCAAACCCTAGTCAAACACTCTCTAACAGTGAAAATCCCATCTCTCCCTCAAGCCTTAGCATAGTTACCAGAACACAGTCTTCATTAGTTCCTTGATATACTCTAGAAGATGGATAACCCTCCATAGCAGAAATTCTCAACTGTGGGTCGTGACCCCCACCCCGACCCCGGGAGCTGAACGACCTTTTCACAGGGTAATAGATTAGATATCCTGTGTATCAGATATTTACATTACAATTCCTAATAGCAGCAAAATTACAGTTATGAATAGCAATAAAAAATAATTTTATGGTTGGGAGTCACATAAAATGAGGAACTGTATTAAAGGGTCACAGCATTAGGAAGGTTGGCACCACTGCTCTACAGGGTGGACTTTAAGAAGGCATTTACTTCAGTCCTTCAAACTACTGGCCACCTGGTCCTCTACAGACATGACAACTTGATAAACTTCATCAGCAAGAAGCAATAAGGGCTCTCTTCCAGTGATTTGGAAACATTCTCTCAAAGCCACAGGCAACACTGACATTTAACTATATGCCTCCACTAATTGTCAACAAATCAATAACCTGATTTAAGTGGACATGCATCAACTCAGCCTTGACCCCTGCAGATGCAGGGTTCTCAGCTAGCCCGGGAGTGAATGCAGTCACACGTGTGACTGGGGTTGTCTGGGTTGGGAGTAGAGGTGAACAGAGATGCTGTCTGCAAGTACTTCACTCGACGATCACCCTACTGAAATCAGTGGGATCGCAATTGCTGGACACAGACCTTCACCGTTTCCTTAATCTTCTGTACGATTTGATTCTGGAGGGAGGCTTCGCACAGGATATAGTCAGGAGCAATGCAGGTTTGACCACAATTCATGTACTTTCCCCAGGCTATGCGTCTAAGGAGAAAAAAAAACAAAAACAAACCAAAAACAGATTATCTATACAATTCAGTCTCTTTTCCTTCCTTCCTTCCTTCCTTCCTTCCTTCCTTCCTTCCTTCCTTCCTTCCTTCCTTCCTTCCTTTCTTTTTTTAATGTATATGAGTGATCTGTCTTCAGACACACCAGAAGAGGGAATCAGATTCCATTACAGATGGCTGTGAGCCATCATGTGGGTGTTGGGAATTAAACTCAGGATCGCTGGGAAGAGCAGCTTCTTAACCAAGAGTGCTCATAACTGCAGAGCCACCCTCCCGCCCCCATTGTTTCCATTTTAATGTCTTCCAATGGATTAGTTACTTTACACGTTGCTTTAACAAAACATCTGACAAAGGTAACTTCAGGAAGGAAGAGCTGGCTTTGGCTCACAGTTGAAGGGTACTACATCAGGGCAGGAAGTCATGGTGGCAGGAGCTTGATGTCTGGTCACATGACACCCACCGCCAGGAAGGAGCGAGCGGCCAATTCTTATGCTCAGTTTGACTTTTGTTTCACCCATAACCCCAGACTTAGGGTGGGTCTCCCTACTTCAATCAACCTGATCTGGATAATCCCTCAAAGACAAGCCCAGAGATTTGTTTTCACGGTAATTCTAAATGCCATCCAGTTGACAGCTAAGGTTAACCATCATGCCAACCGATAGGGTTCTGTATACTCAGTAATTGTTAAAAACAAGATAAATAAAAACTGGAGCTGTAGATCATCTAGTTAAAACTTAGAATGCATTTTCAGGTTTCTTTTCGATTTTGTGTGTGTGCATGTGTGTACATGGAAGCATGCATGCCAGTGTGTATGCGCACGCGCGCACACACACACACACACACACACACGTACACACACACACACACACACACACATGTGTAGGCCAGACGACAACATCCTGGGAGCTGGTTCTCTCATTCTACCCCACTGATGCAGCATCTCTCATTTCTGCTGCTCTGCTCGCTCCATACTTGAGGCCTCCCATCTACTCAGAATCTGGCTTTTTAGAAACATGAGCTCCAGGTATCAAACTCAGATGGTCAGGTTTGTGCATCAAGTATGTTGACCCACTGAACCATCTCGCCAGCCTTTAGAACGCATTTTCAACGGAGGTAAAATATTCTAAGTAGCAAGAAAACGAGTCTTCCTGGTAAACAGTACCTAACAAGCTATGAAGACTTGGCCTGCAGGAAAAGAGAGTGGCCTCCCAACACTCCTCCCTTGCTTATCCAGCCAAAAGGCCATTTGGGATAGTGAGTGAGCACAGACCAGGTTCCAGTTTTCCACTGTGGCTGCAGTATTGCTGGCCAGCTGTGCAGGTGCAGAAGGCATAGCCAGCATCCTCTACCAGGCTCCTCTTTGTAGACCCTCCCCCTTCCTACATACAGACAAAGCCCTAGCACAAAACCTAGCACTCACCACTGGTCTCTTTTTCTTGATGTTCTACTCTATTCTAAGAGGCCAAGCGGCAACCATGACCTAACTCCCTATCTCCTCCACGGTGCCACAGCTCTGAAGAAGAGAAAATTTTATCACCCAGAGCATGGAGACAGTCATTCCCTTGCAGTCAAACCTAATTTAGTGAAGAGGGGCTGAACTTTTTTTTGTTTGTTTGTTTGTTTGAGACAGGGTTTCTCTGTGTAGCCCTGGCTGTCCTGGAACTCACTTTGTAGACCAGGCTGGCCTCGAACTCAGAAATCCGCCTGCCTCTGCTGGGACTAAAGGCGTGTGCCACTGGTTTGTACGGGTTGTTTCTGATGCTTTGATGGGGACCATTGAGAGAGGTTATAGAGTGGAAGATGTGTTTTTCAGATGGTGTAACAGGCTAAAATCTAAACATAATCCAGGGATAGGATCATAATTTTTAAAGTTAGGAATGATAGTAGAGTACTTTATCTAGCTGACAAACATGATGGGCTGGATGTTAGCGGTGTGTCATACTAACTGACAAACATGATGGGCTGGATGTTAGTGGTGTGTCATACTAACTGACAAACATGATGGGCTGGATGTTAGCGGTGTGTCATACTAACTGACAAACATGATGGGCTGGCTGGATGTTAGCGGTGTGTCATACTAACTGACAAACATGATGGGCTGGCTGGATGTTAGCGGTGTGTCATACTAACTGACAAACATGATGGGCTGGCTGGATGTTAGCGGTGTGTCATACTAACTGACAAACATGATGGGCTGGCTGGATGTTAGTGGTGTGTCATACTAACTGACAAACATGATGGGCTGGATGTTAGCGGTGTGTCATACTAACTGACAAACATGATGGGCTGGATGTTAGCGGTGTGTCATACTAACTGACAAACATGATGGGCTGGATGTTAGCGGTGTGTCATACTAACTGACAAACATGATGGGCTGGATGTTAGCGGTGTGTCATACTAACTGACAAACATGATGGGCTGGCTGGATGTTAGCGGTGTGTCATACTAACTGACAAACATGATGGGCTGGCTGGATGTTAGCGGTGTGTCATACTAACTGACAAACATGATGGGCTGGCTGGATGTTAGTGGTGTGTCATACTAACTGTGTGATTTACATGATTGTTATGGTTTTGTTCCATTTATGTCTGGGAGAAGATTGTTTGTTTGTTTGTTTGTTTGTAATTGGACAGAAAAGATGAGATGTAGGGTTAGTTCTGATGCTCTGATCAGGAACCTGCCTGTGAATGCTGAAGGTCCTGTTCCTCATTTGGTTCTTGATCAATCAATAACTATACCCACAGCCAATCGCTGGTTGGAAGAGGTGGGGCTTCCAGTTTCCTGCCGGCAGAACAAGCTATACTGGTTCCCAGATGCAAACCACTATTCAAAATATCTGTCATATTGTTTTGTTAGTAAAAGATCTCAGCAGAGTAGTGAACACAATGCCCTTCCAACTGAGAATTTAAACACTTTACTAATACACTTAACCCTTTGAACTATCTATTTCATCAACCAGCAAAACATCAGGATTCCTTGCCACGGGCTCCGAGTGCAGCTCAATGTGGACCACAGGCTTGCTGTAATAAAGCTCCAGAGTCATTCCCGGCACTGGGAGGGGGAGGACAGGGGGGAGGCAACGCTGGGCAAAATGTCTTGCCAGGTTTATATCCATAAGAATATTTCCAAACTTCCTAAGGAAAATGCCATGCTGGCAGGCCCTATGTGTGGCATCAGAAGACAGTTCGAGAGGCTCCAGTTATTCCTGAGCACACCAACCACTAAAGTCTGATGACCATTGAGGCTGTAAGTCATGAGGTTCAAGCATGAAGGAAAACAAGCCATTAGCAAACCTTCCACCCGCTAGGGAAAACCTCAGGATCAAAGCCAGTCCCACCTGCAAGCCACGTCCAGATCACAGTCTCTGTCAATGTAACAAGGGCTTTTCCCGCCGAGTTCCAGGGTCACAGGGGTCAGATGCTTGGCAGCAGCTTCCATGACAATTTTTCCAACTGCAGTGTTCCCTGTATAGAGAATGTGGTCAAACCGCTGCTTCAGAAGCTCCGTGGTTTCCGGGATACCGCCATTAACAATCGCATACAGGTCCTTAAAGAGAGAAACAGATTCCTGCTTTGTCAAACTAATCTTATTGCCTCATGTCAGAGATTTTTTTCCCCCAGCATAAATAAGTAGCACTCAGCAAAACCAAAAGATTAAAATCCCCTCCTGAGAACGACCGATCAGAGCGGTGATCCAAGAAAAATGGAGGACAACGTATCTGCTGGCAACTGGGAACCACCAAGCTACGCAGGACGGAAAGTTCAGTATTTCCTATGAGACCTCATCAATGAAAGCACTACTGATAGCCAATGCGCCCCACAGAGGTCACGTGGGAGCTGAGAGCCAATGCGCCCCACAGGGGTCACGTGGGAGACGAGGGGCGGATGCTCTAAGGGAATTTTGTGGCTCTCTCATTCTGTTTTGCACAGTGTGGGGAGCCAGTCCAGAGCCTTGTACACACCAGGCCAGTATTCCACCTCCTGACGCATCTCCAGCCCCGCACTTAGCTGTCTTAATCCCTATATGCTCTCTTTGTCCACGATACAAGGAGGGAGGCTAAGACTACGGTGAATCAGTCCCTGTCTGCTGAACAAACAGGACGAACTCAGAGCACCAGATCTGAGGAGTTTGGTTCTGAAGTAGATCTGGATTGGATCTAGGCTCTGTCCCTCACTAGCATCAGTGACTTCAGACACTCTCTGAGCTTGTTATTGGGAAAAGTTCCATGTCACATAACGTCTGTACCCTACCCGGTACATGCACTACGCCTCCGTTAGGTAGCTAACCGAGAGAAAAGACCTTGAATTATAACAGCATGGAAACACAAGTAAAGACCGAGAGGAAATGGCAAGGCAAGCATGAGATACACAAGGGCGTCTGAGCTGTCAGATGGAGGATGAATGAGCTGGCCTGGCAATCTCTGCTTCTCATCTGATCTCCTGCTGATTCCATCTTATTCACTTTAGAGTCCAGCAGACGAGTGTAAGTTTTAATGTATCCATGCCTTACTCCATAGGTAATCTGGCAAATCAAGGCCTTAATAACCCTGTGTCTTCTGCTTCCAAGTCCCACTTGATCTATGACCTTCACTATCTTCCATTTCATTCTTCTACATTGGATAACCAAGCTAGAGAACAGAGCTGTTCTGTGAGCTATGACAATGGTGCTACGGCAATGAACAGAACAAAATTACTCTAGGGACTGAAGTCGGGTGCAGGGAAATTACAAATTAATAAATATAACACAAATCAGGGGTTTCCAAGTTGCCTTTTGATAAAAGCTAAGTAGATAACATCCCCTGCAGATGCACGTGGGACCCCGCAGTCACAATGCAATCAACTTCCTCTCTAGAGAACAGGAGAGCTTCTGAATTTGATCCCCTACCCAAAAACTGGGGGTAGGACACTTCCCCTAGTCGGCCTTTGATGTTCTCAATACCCGCATGTTAACTCGGAGTGCTGGGTCAGGAAGGCACTTTCTTTACAAAACAGAAGTACTCATGTAATAACACAGTGATATTTGGTTAGGAAAAAAACCAAGTGATCAAAACATGCTAGCTTCTCATTAACTATTTCACTAAATAAACCATGTCTAAAATTGTATCCTCCCAAGTGGCAGAGGGTAGAAAGAGATGAAAGATATGTATAAAAGCCACAGGCCAAGGTACACTGTACTGAGCAAGCACAGTTGCTGGGTCATTCTACAGGGTGTTTTGGAACCTGGCTTCCTTTATTAAGCCAACTGTTGTGGACTTAAGGAAATCGTATTGATCCCCAGCCAGCAATGACATCCACTAGCACAAGAATTGTATCTGTGTTTTCTACCATAAACAGGTGTGTTGAAGATGGATCAAGATACTCTTACCTGGTCTAAGTACTGAGGGAGGAGTTCAGCCAAGATCTTGGCCGTGTTTTCACTGAGTTCTGAGGGCTTAACAATGGCAGCATTTCCTAAATAAAGCAAATAGCACAATGACATCATCCAGGACTTGAGTAACTTTGATAGCTACCCCATGTACAGGTCCAGGCTAAGTTTCACTTATTTTTGCAGCTCTTAGGTCTGCCCCCCAACCCCCCAGATCTCCTGTCCTCTTTCTGTTCATGTTTTCCTTCTCAAGTGCTAACCCGTTAGCTCTCAGCATCTCACTGACAACAGGATCTGCCAGTTCCTCACAGTCCCCCAGATTTCTATCTCTTTCTTTGTAGCTCTGCCTGGAGGGTTTCCTCTCTGCTCAGACTCATTGAGCTAACAGGCTAGGTCAACATAAGCGTTGATCTGGAACTTCCACCTGTTGGGATTCACTGGACACTCTAGCTAGCATTACGCCCAATACCTTCATGTAAATAAAGAAACTGGTCAGACTTGGATTTTAGACTGGTTTGTGTAAAGACGGAGGCCAGTAAACTGAAACCACATTAGAATATGAATGCCTGACTCCAAAGACTTGGGACTACTGACTCAATCAGATGCCTCTGAGTCTCACAGATTCATGCCCCCCGTACTTCAGTAGTCATGGAAAACTTCAACTTCTCAGCAGCACTCATCCACGTACATACACGAATGGATTCTCAATAAATTGCTGCTGCCGACCACTAGAGAAAATGTATTCTAGACACTTACAAACACTAAGACAAAATACAACTCTCGACCAAGGAATAAAGACACCACAGCTGGCGCCAGACCTGCAGCAATGGCTCCCACCAGCGGTTGCATGGTAAGAACGAAAGGGTAATTCCAAGCTCCAATAATCAGTACGACTCCCAGAGGCTCGGGCTGAACGTAGGCCTCATCCATCATGGTTAGCAGGTTCTTCTTAGCCGGTCTCGCAGAAGCCAATTCAGGAAGATTCCCCAACATAAAATCAATCTCTCCAAGGATGGTAATGACTTCATGACTGTATGCATTGAGTTCACTCTGGAAGAGAAGGTCAGTTACTCTTACACAAACTGTGTAATACTTGGCTTAGGACAGCGGTTCTCACTCTGTGGATTGTGACTCTCACAGGGGTCTCGTATCAGACATTTTACATTATGATTCATAACAACAGCAAAATTACAGTGATGAAGAAGCAATGAAAATAATTTTATGTTTGGAGGTCACCACAACTGTTTGGAGGGTGGCTGCATTAGAAGGTTGAGAACCACTAACTTAGGATGTCACAACGCTCAGACCAAGTATACTTGCAGTGACAACTGGTATTATTAGACACCACCCCCTCCCCCGGTTTGCTATCAGATTTTTTTTTTTATTTCCAAGTTCTCAATAAGGCACACCCTGGATACTCAGGATGATTCTTCCTCTCTAATACATTCAGAGCCTCTAACGTCTTCACTACCGATCCAAGCCTTTTAAAATAGGGTTAAAAATGATCCCTTTCAGCATCACCTCCCGATTAATAACAGCCTCCCGAAGTCACGATGTAGGTACCGTGGCAACTTTGCTTTTGAGCAGCATCTTGATACTTCATCCTTAACGCACTGGTTTATAACCAGAGTCACACCTGCATATGTTCTACTTTGGAGCCAGATTTTAAATTCTGGACTTAATATATTTTCTTCAGGAACGCTATGTATGAACAAACATACACAAACTATCTGATGTTTGAGGAGTGGATGATTCACAGAGTTTTAATATTCACTATCCTATCTTGTTTACTAATTACCACAGCCCCTCTTTACCAGAAGTACTCTGAAGGAAGGTTTCTAGATTCTACTACAACTACTGTTACCACTTTTTGAAGCAGTCTTTGATTGAAAATCTGAAAATAGAGGTCTTACCATGCCTGGAATACAGATAGAAAGTAAAAGGGAGAAATAATATTACTAGAGAGTACAACAGACCATAGTTGTACCTTGAACACTACTTAAAACCTTGGTACTCAAAGCTTGCTTCTAAACAGGCCATATGTTATCACCTGGGCCCTCATTAGAAATCTCAGACACAGTCTCACGAGGACTAAGTCAGGATTTGTATTTTATCAGGTCCCCAGGGTGATTGTCTGTATACTGGAGGTCAATCATGTATATGATTAATGTCACACAAAGTCATATGGGGAATTTCAGTGCTGAAGATTATAGGAAATAAAAAGAACTGTCAACAAAAAGAAACCATTCTTTTAACGTCATGAAATAAAGACAGGGAGTGAAATAGCTGAAACCTACCAAGCAGACAAACTACTGAGATCCAGCCTATCCAGAGTTAACTGCACATTGTAAGGAAAGAGACTATGAACGCAGCAGAAATGGGCAAGGCTATACAGAGCGTTCGCAGACGAGAAATTGCCGGCGCCAAGTAAAGTATGCACTTCAATATGAGTGCAAATACAACAGTTTGGGCTCTAAGCGGGGCTGGAGAGTCCAGAGTCCAGGGTACTCTGCTTCCTCTTAACTGCTGGATAAACAAAACCAAACAACCTGCTACAGAGAAGGAATAAGGTGGCTCATCGGGCCCCTCCCACCCTGTGGAGGCTCACTTTGCTCAGGTCTGCCGCGATGGCTGCTAAGATTTCCTTCTCGCGCTCTTGCACCATCCTCCGCAGGGCCTCAAGCTGCTGCAATCGGAAGCGCAGCGGCCGAGATCGGCCGGACCGGAACGCCTGGCGAAGCCGTAGGACCTGGCGCTCCATGGCCGGGCCTGAGGAGAACGCGGAGCGAGGCAGGTGAGGGAGCACAGTACCAGTAAGGAGCTGCTATGGATGATGCCACAGCTCACTGCCACTTTCCGCTGCTGGGTCCTATCCGCCTACTGGCCTAGACCCGGCCCGGGTGTGGGCCAAACCCCAGCACTTCCCTGCTAACGACAAAGTGCGCACTCATTGGCTGAGCTGCTGCACGTGACTATGAGGCCCCGCCCCTTACCTCTAATCTAGCCGCGGGATTGCGGTCCCCGGGCGCCGGGTGTGTAGGTGCAATTTTTGGCACGCGAAGACGCGGAAGAAGTCCTTCTGGCTTCAGAAAAGAGCCAAGCGTCCTCTAGGAGGAGGAACTGAGGCCCGAGGGTGCTCACCCGGCCGGAAGTAGTCTCCCTTCGCCTGCAGTGCCTCAGATTCAGAGGCAAAGTCGCTGGGCCTGGGTAGGGCGGGCCTGGGTGGGGCGGGCCGGGTGACGCACGCGAAGGAGGTGAATCCAGTGTATACACACACACACACACACACACACACAAGCATTGTCATCGCCCACACTGATTTTCAATCCTCTCTACTGCGTACCATCCAAGGTTTTTTCCCAAATTTCCTCTCCAGGCTAATTAGCAATGGTTGACTTTCGTACCCATCTGGGGCTGCTCAGCGACGGCGGTCACTTTGTGTTGTCCTTCCCATCTTCTGGAAACATTTCCGCTTCCCTTCCTTGGCGTTCCCTAGGTTTTCCATCTCTGGATTTCTCCCTTTTCTGACCCATTAAAGTATTCAAATGTCTGGGACTAAGTTCTCTCCGCGCAGTCACTCATCTAATTCTACCAGTAGAGAGCAGAGAAGGCTCTCACCCAATCTTTCCTTGGACTCCCAAGGACACATTTAAATGCTAATCTCTATTTACACTTATAATGGACTTCTTATAGTTAATTTCATTAGAACTTTTTATTATTCTTCAGCAAACAACTCATACTTCCTACAGTGTTCCCTGTCTCTTTGACTTGATCTTCAAAATATATGTTGAGCCCAATAATGAGTGGTTCAAACCATACTACATATCTACTATATATAGCAATAGCACTCTAATAGGCTGCTTGCTTGATTGGTTGGCGACTATGAATCTGTTACTTCTTAGCTCTGTACTTACCGTTTTACACTCTGTAGTTCAGGAGCCCAGAGTAGGTTCTCCTCCCTCCTTGGCCTCCCAGGAAGTTCTGCCAGAGGAAGAAAGTAAGGAAGGAAGGAAGGACAGACTACCAGGACACTAAAGATTTCTGTTTCCCCATGGACTCAGTAGTGTGGCAGGTGCTGGCATTTCTATCGTGGAAGGAGAGTCAGTATATTCCTGCCTCTAGGAATTTCTTGGACAAGGTGGCTCCTAGTCCTAGAGGATGACAGTCACAGTGTCTCCAAATGGCACAGAAGTGGGCAGTACTGCAATGAGTTTCAGCTGAGATTCATTGGAGCAGTTTCTGATCTTTGAGACCATCCGCCCCACTCCACCCCCATGCTTCCTTCATTATTCCTGAAATCCTTCCTGCATGAAGTAACTGGGTGGGTTTGACTAGTTCCCCTTCAGCGTCACTGATACATTCAGAATGTACGGTGACCTTTATTAGTCAGTCCCTCTCTCAAAACTCTCCAGAGAATAAAATTCAAAGCCCATATAATCCTCTATAAGCCTATAAGTCTTGGCCTCTGGATGTGCCTCTTCTTATAGGATTTGCCCACGTAATGAGTTTTAGCCAGAGTGGCTTCCTTGCTGTTCACTGAACACTTGGGCACATTGCTATCCCAGGGCTTTTTTGGCATTCTGTGTCCTCTGTCTAGAGTGTCCAGCTAACTTCCCCAACTTTGTAGCTTTCACAATGGCCGGTGAGTTGAGGCTTATCTGAGGCGCTTCTTGGTGAAGCAAGACCACCCCACCCTTCACCTCTGCTTTGCCCTTACTGAAGCAAGCCAAAACAAGCTGCACAGCTTTCTCTTTGAAGGTTTCATGGTTGAAGCTGGTGGACTGCAGCTGAGAAAGTGTAAGAGGAGCAGGCTTCTCTGTTACAAAACCAATCAGGACCCTGCACCCTCCAACTCAGAATCACCTGTACTGAGCAAGCCCGCTGCTGAGGGTCAAAATCTAGCACTGTGTGGCAATGTTTAAATTAGCTCAGAGTTCACCTTAGGAGTGTGCTTGGTTATCTTTTCTTATCTGACCTGAGAGTGACCAATTTTAAACTCTTGAGTTAATAAGCATTGTGTGAGTATGAGCTATAGAAGATAAATTGAGGCGTGTTCTATGACATATAAGTCGTAGAATTCTAGTGTGAACTAGAACAGGAATCTATATTACCTAGGGCAAGTTGATCAGAGTGGCAACAAAGCTGCTTTTCTTCCCGAGAACGAAACTGAGGGCTGCCTTAAGAATATACCAGCATGGTGATGAACATCTTTAATCCCAACACTTGAGAGGAAGAGGCTGGTGGATCTCTGTGATTTTAAGGCCAGCCTGGTTTGCATAGAGAATTCCTGGGCAGCTAATTTTATGTAGTTAGACCTTGTCCCAGAGAACAAACAAACAGAAATATTGTGCATAATCACTGAAAGTTTGACTCTTCATTGTCTCTTGAATATTTTCCTTATTGGAGAAATCAGTTGTCTTGGGTTTTTTATTACAGTGATAAAACACCGTAACCAAAGCAGCTTGGGGTGGAAAGAGTTTATTTCATCTTACAATTCCACATCACAGTCTTATCAGTGAGGAAAGTCACGACAGGAACTCAAAACAAGACAGGAAGCTAGAGGCAGAAACTGATGCAGAGGCCATGAAGGATTGTTGCTTACAGGCTTGTTCCTCTCGGCTTGCTCTGCCTGCCTTTTTATAGCACCCAGGAGAATGCCACCTCTTACAGTGAGCCCAATTCCCCTCAGAGTCTCTTCAGGATGGAAATCTATCCAGAGTACAGCAATTACTTTAGCCATGGGCTGGTGGTCCAAACCTGACCAGAGGAAAGCTCTCCCTGGAACTTTGTGAGGATTCTCAGGAAAGAGGCATGAAGGGCAAGAGCATGCCGTGGCTTATTTTTTGACAACCAAAGGAAACTGAGTCGCTGAGAATAAAGATGATTCAGAAGGAAACAGAACTCAGAGGCGATGCCTTAATATTGTACTGAATAAACAAGCTTGAAGCATACTTTCCTGCATGCATCGTTTCAGGAGCCAATACATTTCCAAATTGTAGTTTGAATTGCAACTGCCAGAAGAGTTTTCTTGGGTACACATGGATTTGGGGGCGCCAGGGTACAGATAAGAATCTTGTCCTCTTGAAAATGCCACTGTGTAGCTTAAAAAGAAATTTTCTTTAATTAATATTCTCCCCCTTTCCTTTTTTCTCTCTGTCTTGTCTCCCTTCCTTCCTCCTGCCTTGAAGCCTGGGCTCAAGCGATCCTCCTGAATGGCTCATGGACAGACACACGGCATGCCTCATCTCTCTTTTTAGTGATGGGCACAGGACGGACCCCATGGTGTTGGATTAATCTCAAGCTGGAATTTCAGCACTCTCTATTTGGAAATGAAGCTGCCAACTATTAACTCTTTATACTGGCTCTTCTCCAGCAAACACTGTGCCAGGGGAAATAACCTTAAACCAAGGCAGCAGTCTCTAATGGGCTCCTGGGATTTTGTGTTTTCTTAGCTTGGACAAAACATAAAAAGCAACCCCTAAGCTTAGGCTCTAAGCGCCATCAGAATCAGCACCATGGTGGAGCCCGCTGTTTGCCCACTAATGAGTTTCAGGCTACTGTACACAGCAATTGCTCAGATTCACTAGTAACATTTTAATTGAGAAAAATTTTGTGTGAACATAGACATTTGGAGAAAATGCATAAAATATAAAAATTGAAATGTTTCCCCTCATGTGTAAATTGAACCATTTTAGCATGTTTTATCCTAGCATAGCTTCTGTTACTCACAGATGTAAGGTCACACACGATATTTTCATAACCCCTTTCCCCATGCATTTGTTAAGGATGTGGATTTTAATAACTATGTCTATCGGTTTCTTGTGTCCCGTTTGCTGCTTCCCCACGAGTGGACACTGAATTGCTTCTCTCTTATTTTGCTTTTATAAGTGTTTCACTTTTGAAAAAAAAAATAAAGTGAGCGTCCTATATTTATGAATGAGTGGCATTTCTGGGCCCTTCATAGTGTATAAACTGTAACTGTATCTACACTGCAGAGATCGTTCCTATTTTAATTTTTAAGAGTGAATGTGAGACTATCTGTTTAACATAAAATATACGTCTCCTGTGTTGGTTTAAAGGCCCTGCTTGTTTACTATTTATGGACCCATTGGCTGCTCTTTCTACTCAGTTTGCCCCTGCATCGCTAAAAAAAGTAGTGTGTTTTATGTCTGGAATCCATAGGCTCTGCACTTTGGAGGACAATCATTATAAACAGAGCATCATGATTCTGGCCTGCGTAAGCCTCTGTGAATTGAACTGTGAGCTCGCTTGTGTGTCAAACTAGCATTGAGATGGATGGGTGGTTGCCAGGAGAAATCTTTATTTATTTAAAAAAAAAATTCAAGATACAGTCTTGCCAATAGCCCTGGCTGTTCTGAAAACCTGTAGACCAGGTTGGCCTAGAACTCACAGAAATCTGCCTGCCTCTGTCTCTGAGTCCTGGGACTAAAGGTGTGCACCAATACACCCAGTTTAAGACAGGTATCTTAATAAAGAGAGATGAAATTGAGATTATGTGCATAAACTTTCACCTCCTAACCTTTGAACATCTTTCCTGTTTCATAACCCTTTGAGCTTGCCTAATCAAAATAGATTATTTTCTTATCTTCAATTTGATTTGTTTAGAGACTAAATCATGTAGTAGGTTACATTGAGTGTAGAAGACTCACTTTATGACAGTTCCATTAACCTTTAAATACCTTTCCTTAAAACACCAATTTCTAGATCAGTGAACAAAGAGGAAGACCCCACTGAAGGCAACTTCCTCAGCTCCTCACACCTGCTCTTCCAACCCGTATAGACCTGGCTTTCCACCAAACAAGTCTTAAAGCATGCTATAACCAAGCACACAGTCTGAAGACAGTGTGAACACCAGAAATAGATTCAAATACAACAGAGCCTATGGAATGATCAGACTGGAAATTTTAAATAATTGATTAATATGCTAAGGGGATAACAATTAAACATTATATTACATATGAGGAAGGTAAACATACAGATGAAAACATTTTTAAGATGTATTTTTATTTTTAATGATGTGTATATATGTGTTTTTGCATGTGGGTTTCTGCATGTCTAAATATACATGTAAATGCACTCTACCCATGGAGGCCAGAAGGTGTCAGATCCCTTGGACCTGAAGAAGAGGAGAAGGGAAAGTGAGAAGTTTCAAACAGTAACTACAAGCACACAGCTCCTGCGAGGGACCTAGGTTTGGCTCCTAGCACCCATGGCCAGGGTCTCACAGTTACCTGTAACTCCAGGTCCAAGGGGTCTGACACCTTGAGGAAACTCTCTGACAGCACGTATGTAGAAGGCAGAATATCAAAGACATGAAGAAAATATGAAAATCAGAGAAAATTCTGCCATGGAGGAACACTGAGAACAACTGCATCAGACTGTCCAGGGAGCACAAGGGAGGAGCACTGAGAACAACTGCATCAGACTGTCCAGGAAGCACAAGGGAGGTACACTGAGAACAACTGGATCAGACTGTCCAGGGAGCATGAGAGTAAGACAAGAATGGAGCAACACATTTAAATTATCCAAAGAAAAAATAGTCCTTTGAAATGATGAAAAAGAAACAGCTTTCACTATGTCCTGGCTGGTTTCATGTCAGCTTGTCACAAGCTAAAGTCACCTGAGAGGAGGGACCCTCAGTTAAGACAATGCCTCCAGAGGATGGGGCTGTACCCAAGCCTGCAGTGCATTGAGTCTAACCCATTGTCAGTGGTGCCATCCCTGGGATGGTGGTCCTGGGTTTAAAAAAAAATAAAGGCAGGCTGAGCCAGTTCTGTAGAGCAAGGCAGAAAACTACACCTCTCCGTGGCCTCTGCCTCAGCTCCTGCCTCCAGGTCCCTGCACTACTGAGTCCCTGTCCTGACTTCCTTTGATGATGAACAGCAATGTGGAAGTGTAAGCTGAATAAACCCTCTCCTCCTCGACTTGCTTTTTGCTCATGGTGTTTCACTGCAGTGATAGAAACCCTAAGTAACAGACACTTCGAAGAAACCAGAGAGATAGTTAATTCAGGACTTGGATATGAGTCACTACAGCATGGGACACGGATTCGGGACTCTCCAAATGCCATGTCCTAGTGAGGGAGCAGTTTCAGAAAAGTTTTATAACAACAGAACAAAATCATAAGTCAACTCACTTTACACATATTTGGGTGTGTTCCTCAGGTAGAGGGGTTACAGTAAAGGGAGGGGGAACCTCTGTCCTAGACCTCACATGCACTTTGATGGGATCAGTAGCCTTTTGGTTTGTGGGGACTAGCAGTTGGTGCCTTCATTTCATAGAATGTGCCTGATGGCCACAAAGATGTTAGGTGATGCACAGAGGCAGGGAATAAATGGCTCGTAAGGGGTCTAAAGGTGGCCCAAGGTGACTTGGCTGCGGCTGTACAGCATTGCAGCCTCTCCACATCAGTGAAGTTTGAGTCACCCAACCTCTGTAGTCACAGCTTCCCCAGAATTCTCATTCACAGAAAGCAGAGAAGAAAAACTTGATACCCAAACTTGTATTCAAGCTGTGGACATTTGCTAGCAAACCACATAAGAACGAGGTATGTGTTTGTAGGCTTGCCTTGTGCTCCTTACTGAGAAGAAAATAGTGTACACTGGAAATGTAGATTCACAAAGTGAGACATGATAGCAAGATAGAGAAAAAACAGTGTGGGGTCCCAGCCCTAGTGTTCAGAAGAGAGTAAGGTTACACTAGGTTGGAAGGATGAAGAAAATCAGAGGCACACGGGCAAGCACTGGCAAGCACAGACACACATGCAGACCTATGCTCACTAAAGTTAGGCACACACAGGCCTTCATAGGCTGGCCAAGGCAAAGCAGAGGCAAAAGGCTTGACCTCAAAGTCATATTTACACAAAAATCACACAATAGTGCCATTCTGCCAGAAATGGCTATTTAACCGATGACATCATTGCTCACTTTGGAATTCTCTGAACATCTGATGCTACCATCTCTAGCTAACTCAAACTGCATGTCTAGGCCAGTACCATGATGTATAAACATAAACTGGCCAGTATGGACTCCTGTGCCCTATGTGTGGGAAGTGGAAGGAGTCTGGGCAGAGCCTCTCTCCAGCTGAAAGTCAAGAATGTCAGCACCGTCAACATTCTCCGTGATGATTGCCAACAGAGAGATGATTCTCACCGCACATAAGGGAGAACGTTAAAAGAGCAAGGAATCAGCTAGGGCCTAAACCTATATGGCCTTTCAATATGAGTAAACATTTGTTTACAGTTTAAAAACAAACCACTTAACTTGCTGTGCAGCCTTTACCATATTGGCTATAAAACATCAAGAGCCACCACATAATCTCATTTACCAAAAAGAAAAGTTTCCATAGCAACCCTCTGATAAGTAATACCAGAAGTCACCCCAAAGCAGTATAATACTGCTACTGTAAAGGCAATTGCAGACTGATGTGTGAGTTTGATCCTGGAGCCCACAAGGTAGGAGAGAACTGATTCCTGTAAGCTATTGACCTCTACCTACAGCACTCACACACACACACACACACACACACACACACACACACACATGAATATTTAAAAACTAAGGTAGTTGCAACTATTTTTAAACTAGCCCACATCCATGCTTTCATGTGTGTCTTGTTTTCTTGCTGAACACCTCATATTTAATCTTCATATTTAAAATCTATGTTGACAATGTCGTTTAGTAAAATCCTACTCTACTCCACACTGGCTAATCCTGAAATTCTCTTCTATGGAGAAATAAAGAGACTGGCTTTACGTAAGTCAGAAGTCTCAGGATTAAGGGCTCTCCTCCGACGATCCGCTGTGTGGCTTTTGACCTGACCGTGGCCTAGAGAAATGGACGAAATGACACAGAATTACTGTGTTGATTACTCTTCGCCAGTCTAAAAGCATTTGTTGAGTTAATAACAATATTTAACTAGCAAAGCTTAAGCATGTTTGGAATAGACGATAGCACTCCACGAGGAAAGGGGAGCAGGGCTGGGGGTTATCTCTCAGTCGCAGTGCAGGACCTCTGAAGCAGAAGGACGGTGTTCAGAAGTGGAACTGCACATGTTGGATGTGCACATGTCAAACTCCAAAAACATTAACGTTTAACTGAGAAGTGTTGATAAGATGGAGCCATGTAACGGTCATTGTGGTTAGTCTTTATTGTGGACTCAATGTGGAATCCCTAGGAGTCATACCTTTGGGCTTGTGTCTGAGGGTACTCCTAGGGAGTGAGCAGAGGAGAGAAGGGCCCACCCTGAGGGCAGGTGGTCCTGTCTCAGGGGCTGTGGTTCTGGGCCTCGTGTAAAAGGAAAGAGGGGAAGCCAGAGGTGTGTGAGAAGGAGATGGACAGCCTCTGCCGCCTCTGTGCCTTTCCTTCCAAAATGGGCTGTGACCTCAAACTATGAGACAAACTAGTTGCTTCCTCCTCTAAGTTGCTTCTTGTAAACGATTTGGTTACAGCAATGAAAAAATTAGTCATCTTAGGTTTCTGACGCTGTGATTTAAACACCATGACCAAAAGCAACATGGGAAGGAAAGGGTTTATTTCAGTTTTCAGCTTGTAGTCCATCATCCAGGGCAGGTAAGACAGAAGTGGATGTTCCACGACAAAACCAAATTCACCCATTATCTCTCCACGAATCCAGCCCTTCAAAGGATAATAACAGAAAAAAACCAATACAAGGACGGGAACAACGCAGAGTCACATCCACGGAGGAGTTCCGCTGACTGGCTTGTTTCTCAGACTTGCTAAGCCCTTCTTCTTCTTCTTCTTCTTCTTCTTCTTCTTCTTCTTCTTCTTCTTCTTCTTCTTCTCCTTCTCCTTCTCCTTCTCCTTCTCCTTCTCCTTCTCCTTCTCCTTCTCCTTCTCCTTCTCCTTCTCCTTCTCCTTCTCCTTCTCCTTCTCCTTCTCCTTCTCCTTCTTCTCCTTCTCCTTCTCCTTCTCCTTCTCCTTCTCTTCCTCCTCCTCCTCCTCCTCCTCCTCCTCCTCCTCCTCTTCCTTCTTCTTCTTCTTTGTGTGTGTGTGTGTGTGTGTGTGTTTGTTTGTTTGTTTTTTGAGACAGGGTTTCTCTGTATAGCCCTGGCTATCCTGGAACTCACTGAATAGACCAGGCTGGCCTTGAACTCAGAAATCCACCTGCCTCTGCCTCCCGAGTGCTGGGATTAAAGGCATGCACCACCACAGCACCCAGGACCACCAGGTCAGGAATGCCACTGCATGCACTGAGCTAGGCCCTCCCAACCATCAATCAAGAAAATGCACCACAGGCTCTCTGACAGGCCAGTCTGGTGGGGGCATTTTCTCAGCTGAGATTCCCTCTTCCAAAACAACTTTAGCCTCTGTCATAAAACCAGCCTGCACAGAAGTCAATACAGTTATAAAAACCACACACACACACACACACACACACACACACACACACACACAAAAGATAAAGGAAAAGAGAACAAATAGAAAAATAATAAGATAAATGTTAACCCAACCATATCTTTCCAAAACAGTTAAAAGCATGGGACTAAAAAGACGCTCCTGTCAATAGTAAAAGGACAGAGACTCGGCTCCACAGAGCCGTCCTCACTGACCTGAGGAGTTCTCTGAGATTATCAGAACTGTGACTCCAGCCAAGCCATGGTTTATAGTTTCAACACCGGAAGGGATTTCAGGACTAGCCAGTTTCAGTGAAGAAAGGTTGGTGGTTTTATTAAAGACTTCAATATAGGCTGACACGTGAGGGTTAAATGAGGGTCTCAGAAGAAAGTGTGAGGCCCCTGAGTGTGGGCACAGGCTCCTCAAGTGGGGAGAAGCAAGTGGCTGTCTTAGCATCGGTTGAATTCACCATTTCAATGGCTCTTACGTCACAGCTCTAAAGGCTGCTAAGGAAGCTGAGCCCCTGCCCCCATATACTACGTGGTTTACGAGGTTCCTATGGAGACCCCTTGGATGGGATTAGAATCTGGTCGTGTACAACCAGAAGCCACTAGAGTTGAACACGGGTTGGGTGCATACAATTCTCTGTAAATGGGGCTTCTGGTGGATTCCTAGGACTTCCATCCAGGTTTGTGGCTAGAAAGGGAGAAAAGTCTTAAGCAATCCGTAACGGTGCTGGAATTCTTGGCTTCTCTGGGGCCTAAAGCTTTAACTGGAGCCCAGAGTGTCTCCTCTGCTTGGGTTTCCCCCAATTCTCTGCCTCCCTGTCTTGCCTCACCTGCTCTCCTAATGTTCTAAAAGCTACACATAGAAAACCCACAGTTAACATCATACGGTCTCACACTCAGACCCAGGGAACAGTGCTGCCTGCCCGTAGCCAGTCCTGCACAGACACACCCACAGGCCAATCTAGACCCTACCTCACTAAGACTCTCTTCTCACGTGAATCTAGCTTGAATAAAACTGACCACTGCACAATGCAAATCTGAAAATGAAATTAATAAAATTAGCCTGGGTCAAACTTGCAGCTCACCAGCAGAATATATGCTTCACACACACACACACACACACACATACACACACACACACACACACACACAGCTGGTGATTCTACTCTCAGCTTGTTAACCAAGGAATCCAGGGCTCCTTCTGAGGGTTCTCACTAATAAACAGAATTTAAAAATAACTCAGAAGGAGTTCCAAAGACCATTTTGTAGCGTTTAAAAGAAAATAGCTGGGCAGACAAGCTGAAAAATCCCAGCAGCTGCTGGGAGGAGGGAGCTGGAGGGAAAGTCCTGCCTTTTAAATTAGGTGGAGAGGTCAGAGAGAGACTGAGGGAAGCATGCATCGGCTTTTGGCTGGTATCTGAAGAAGAGAGAAAGAGAAAGGGAAGAAAAAAACACATTTAGTGCTGGGCCACAGATTTGAGTTCAGAGGACACCAAATTCCAGGCTCTTATGATTCAGGAGAAAGGACTGTGCCAGGACACATGGTAAGACACAGAAATAGACAGCATTTATTAAGAAAACCCAAGCCCTGAGTCTTACCCCCCAGTTCTATAGCAGACCAGCTGCTTCATCTCCCTTCTCTCTGCTTTATCTATAGCTGACCATACAGATCTTCTCAGCAAACCTTCCTCCCGACTTGTTCCATCTCAGCCCTAACTCCAGCAAACTTTTGCCAAGCCTTCCAGAGAAGTAAGTAGGCCAGCTAAACACACAGGTGAGCTCCAGATCTTTACCCCTCTCCTTCCCCCAAATCCAACCCCTTAGTCTCATCCCCAGCACTGGAGCAGACCATCCACTGAGGCCTCCTCACACCAGAGGCCCCCAGCCCCTATCTCCCATAGGACTAGGCAGATCCTGGTGGGACGCCTGCCTTCTTTCCTTCTGTGGATCCCTTCACCTGCCCCTGTCCAGCTCACCCGCATTCCTAAGTATCAGCTTCTAAAACCTAGAAACACAGTGTATCCAGCACCCTCTGTGGCCACGCCTCCCAGGATCCCAGAGCTTTCCCTGTCAGCCACCACACAGCCACCACACCCTTCTAAGACCAGAGTGAGCAACAGAAACCCAGGAAGAAAACACCCACTCAACAAAGACAAGACCAGATATATCAGCGCCTAGAATCACAGTCATCCCAAAACCAGATGCCCAGATGCCAGAATAAAAACACAGTAACAGCGAGGACAATATGTCTCCACTAGAGCCCAGCAACCCTCCTACAGTATCCTACAGCAGGCCCTGAGAATTGCGACATAGCTGACGCATAAGATAAGGATCTTAGCAGAGCCTTACGAATATGATAGATGTCCTAAAGAGGAAAGGAATAAACCCATTCAATCTATGAAAACACAAACAGTGGAAGGAAATGAATAAAACAGTTCAAGACCTGAAAGTGGAAATAGAATCAATATAGTAAAACCAAAACAAAGGAAATCTGGAAATGAAAAAATTAGGAACTTGAACGGTGCAAGCTTCACCAACAGAATAAAAGAGATGGAGGAGAAAAGTTTAGGTACATAAGACCAGATAGAAGAAATGGATACCTCAACCAAAGAAAGTGTTAAATCTGAAAAAAAAATTTTTTTTGACACAAAACACTAAGAAATCTGCCACACTATGAGAAGACCAAATCTGAGAAGAAACTCAGATTAAAGGCACAGAAAATATTTTCAACAAAGTCATATAAGAAAATCTCCCTAACCTAAAGGAGAAGATGCCTATCAAGGTACAAGAAACACACAAACACCAAATAGACTGGACCAGAATAGAAAGTCCCCCTAGCTCATAATATCAAAACACTAAACGTACAGAACAAACACAGGATATGAAAAGACCAAGTCACATATTAAGGCAGGCTATTAGAGTAACACTTGACTTCTCAATGGAGGCTCTAAAAGCCAAAACTCCGAGAGACTACAAATACCAGCCCCACCATAACTTTCAATCACAATAATTGGAGGAAAAGATATTCCAAGACAAAAATCAAATTTAAGTAGTATCTATCTATAAAGACACCTGCTCAACCATTTTCATTGTTGTTGTATTCATAATAGTTAGATGAAAGATAAAGAAAATGTGGTACATGTACACAGTGGAATATTACTCTGCCATTAAAAATAATGAATTCACAAAATTTGCACTCAATGGATGGAACTAGAAAAAAACCATCCCGAGTAAAGTAACCCAAACCCAGAAAGTCAAATATTGTATTCACTCACTTATATGAGGATATTACATGCTAAGTAAAAGATAGACAAGCTACAATCTGTAGAACCACAGAGACTAAGTATAAAGTAAGGAAATGGGGGAAGGACAGATCCCCCTAGGAAAGGGAAACAGAATAGATAGTTGTGTCTGGATGGTGATGGGGTGAAGTGGAAATGTAAGGGTTCTTTGGTCAGTTGGATGGTGTTTTTCTGGGGCAAACACATGAAGGAACGTTTTGTTAAAGTGGACACAGACATGAAAAGCTCAGGCACACTCGTGAAGGAACATTTTGCTGAAGCAGACACAGGAGAGAGGATGTTCTGCTAAGGCAAGCACATGAAAGGACATGTGATGAAGGATTCTCTGTTAAGGACACACATGTCTTGGTCCACCTTGCATTATGTAATTGAGCTGCATCTGTCAGGACTCCATAGGGAGAAATGTACCAAAAACAAAACAAAACAAAAACAACTTCTGGTGGTGTGCTGTAGCTTCTTGCTACTTCAGAGAACTCGGGCTTATTGGATGCATGTGCTGAGGCATGGCACGTGGAAGACACGTGATGTTTGGAGGGTATAAATAGGACTTCAAGTGACAGAGACAGAGCTTGACTTGTTGGTACAGCTAGCTATACAACGCTTGTGGGTCTGGAGTCTTCACTGATCTTCGCTTCCCTGAGAGAGGCACACCTGAGAACTTCTCCTGGTTCAACAAATTATGGGGGAGACAGAGCCCCAACTAGACTTCTTTCATCACCTTGAAGCTTCATTACTGAGAAAGGGTTACATCTAATCAAACTGCTGGCAAAGGAGTCCCATGGGAACCCCCAAACAACCCAGGCGGTTCCAAAGGCCTGGAACCTTACAGGCAAGACTCTATTGCTGAAAATGACATCTACACAACTCATTGGAGAACTAGAGCTGGTGCCTACGCCTACTTGCTAGTGTGCTTGGTACTAGATGGTAGTCTGCAGTCCAACGAAGGAGAAATATAAGCACCAACACAGCTACAAACCTTTCCATGGTGTCCTGCCTGAAAGACATGTCAGTGCAATGGTGGCACAATACTTGTGGGAGGAACCAACCAATATCTGCCTTGATTTAAGGCCTAGTCCGTGTGATGGAACCCATACCCAATGGTACTTGAGTGGCCCAAAACCTTAGACTATATAACTCAGGGACCCAGGGGGAACCAAATACTACTGTTGTACAAATGAAGCATTGCGGTAGATACACTCCTAATGATACTCTGCTGTTCTCATAGATCAGTGCCTGGCTCGGCCATCATCCACAGACCCACAGCCAGACGATAAGCAGGGACTGAGTGAGGCTCAGGGAACCTGTGGGAGAGGAGGCAGGAGTGTAAGAGCCTGAGGCATAGAGGATACCAAGGACAGAGCCTTCTAACCTTACAGGACTGATGCAAATATGACCTCACAGAGACCAAGGTAGCCTGCTCAGGGTCTGCACGAGTCTGCACCAGACAGGGTCCTAGAGCTGTGAAAAGTGGACACGTGCCCCATCCCTAAGTCAGAAGCTATCTCCAAGAGATAACCGCTTGCAAATAAAACATTAACCTCCTCCAAGGGAGACTCACTGGGGAAACTAACTACTCTTACGGGTGGGCTTCGTGCCCAGCGGTGGGTGACCAACAGAAAAATACACTCAGTAACATCTCTGGAGGTTCTTTGTCTCATAATGTCATATCAGGGCCTTTTATTTTTGAATTTTATTTTTACTCTTATTTACTCTTTTTCTCCTTACAGGTTTTGCAGATATACTTTGCATATATATTATGGCCTACAGTTTTGTGTTCTTATGGGATTCCTGGATGTACAAGTGTGTGTCTCTGTGTCTATATCTGTTTCTTGTACTTTTTCTTGGGCGTTTTTTCCTTCTACTTGTTTGTTTGACCCTATTTCAATTAGTTTCTTTTTCTTTTACCTCTATTACTATATTTTATTTAGTTGTTGTCCCTTAGATACCCGCCTGTTTTCTAATGAGAGACACAAAGGGGTTGGACTTAGATGGGTGGGGAGGGGGGAGGACCTGGGAGGGGTAGAGGAAGAGGAAGCCATAATCAGGATATATTGTATGGGAAAATCTATTTTCCTTTTTTGCCCATAATATTTTTATTGATTATTTGGGAACTTCACATTATGAACCCCAATCACATTCACTTCCCAGTCCTTCCAGGTCCACCCCTCACCTTTGTGACCTTCTCCCATTACCACACCACCCCCACACCCAAAAAAGAAAACTGCTACATCTGCTCCAGTAGTGACTCGCTTGGCAGGCCTAAAAACCTGGAAGCAGTCCTGAGGCAAAGAGTTTCAAGGAAACTCAGCCTCCTGGAACCTTGGCATTCCCATAGCTAGAATGCCCCAGATTTGTCCCTGCAACATCGTGGAGGGTCTTGCATGCTTTCTTACAGTATTTTACTGCATAAGAGTTAGAAATCTTATGCAGTAAAAGGGCAAGCTTAGCAAAGTATACTTAGAATCTTCACTACAGCCAGGTACAGCAGGCTACATTGCATATTAGAAGCAAGTTGGTGAATTCTTCTGACAAATGGAGATTCCCCACAGATACTTAAAAGAACAGCCAAGTTACACTCATGCAAGAATTTATCAGGGCCTAGGAAATAGGGGGTTGTGGTATTGCATTATTCATGAGAAGGTCTGCTAGAGCAGAACCCCCTGGTGCTAGCTTTCACAAGGCTCAAAGGAGTAGCACAAATTGTGACTAGGGTGTGAAATCCTTACCTATCATTAGCTGAACCTAGGCAGAGTTGTTCTATCTTTTTTCTTTCTTTCTTTCTTTTTTGGTTTTTCGAGACAGGGTTTCTCTGTGTAGCCTTGGCTGTCCTGGAACTCACACTGTAGACCAGGCTGGCCTCGAACTCAGAAATTCACCTGCCTCTGCCTCCCAAGTGCTGGGATTAAAGGCGTGCGTCAGTCACCACGCTCTGGCGAGCTGTTCTATCTTTACTGTAAATATTACCTGGTTCCTGTAAGTTCCTTTGAAGTCATTCCTTTGTTTGTTTTGTGTCAGGTAACTTCAATGTACTTTGCCTGCTGTGACATCCTACCCCTTTGTTTTCTGTATTATATAAACACTGGCATTCACTTTGTGACATTACATTTAGATTCAACACACTCTCTCATGTCGTCTCTGTGTCTCTGTTTGTCACTCCCTGACTCTATGCCCATCTGTCCAAGACCTTGATTCGCACGGATTGAGGAGGGCCCACTGAGCCCCTGTCTGTGGCAGAAAACAACAACAACAACAACCAAGTCCAATTTGTGTTGTCCACATACTCAGTGGAACATTATCAAGCTCCCAGTGGCCAGCCCCTTCCCTACCCGCACAGTTGCCAGAAGTCATCGTTGCGGAGAGCTACATTTCAAGCATCCTTATGGCATTTTTTAAAAGTTCTCTTCAACAGCTTTCTGTCTAGACTCTTGCTTTAAAAAAAAAAATTAAATCTATTCTCAATAAAAGAGAAAAGTAAATTTAAAAAATAAATAAGAGGCATTCCCAGGAATGGAAGCGGGCTATGAACTGAGAAGGGAAGACCCCCAAGTGTGGCTGCGAGGCTCAGAACCCTTTCAAAAGGACAATTCTCTCACAGAGCACTGGCTTCTCCATGTGACCGGCTTTGCTTGCTCAGGCTCTTGGCAAATGGAACACAGGAGGAGAAGAGCTCCCAGGCTTCCTCAGCTGACTGGCTTTCATCTGATAATCTTGATACTTCCGCCTGTGGTTCCCACTCTCTTCCCACAAGCACACACACACACATGCACCCACACAGGTGGACACACACACAATTCTGCTTTCAGTAACACCGAAAAGAGGGGAGAATTAGACAAGGGTTCGAATGCTTATAGATTACAACATCAAGACACTAATGATCTAAGTGTTGAGTAATAGGAAAAATATGTTGTTACTGGCGTGCCTGGAAGGAATGAGGTATCTTTGTGTTTCTTTGTATCGTTGGTTGGTTGGTTTAGTTTGGTTTGCCAGGCAAGGTTTCTGTGTGTAGCCTTGTGTGTATGGCTGGCCTGGAGTTCACTCTGTAGAGACCAGGTTGGTCTCAAACTCACAGAGATCCTCCTGCCTCTGCCTCCCGCATGCTGGGATGAAAGGCGTGTGCCAGCACCATCCAGCTTGAATGAGGGATTCTAAAAGAGCTTTGTGCCCCTGTCACCCAGGGCATTGGGAGTCCCCTGGGAATTACATTCTGGAAAGGAAAAGATGAAAGCCTGAGTCAGCCAAAGGGAAAACTTTTCTCCTGGAAAGGGAGTCGGGTAAGAACACGCTGGTCAATGGTGAGCACACTGTGAGCAGGATCATACTTGAGCCAGGATCACTTAAATATGCAGATTTCTTGCCTTATATTTAAATTTGACCCCCATGTTAGGACCCTGAAGATAACTTGAGTATGGGGAGTTGCTGGACCTGTTTTCCCAACGGGATCACATGGAGTAAATTACCTTTTTCTGCTAACTTGGCCTTTAAAAGGCTTATTGAGGACAGGTGGCTGAGCCTGGCCTGTTCGTGCTGCCTGAGGCACAGGATCTGACCCTGACGCTAGTAACATTTTTGGCAGCCGTGAAGGTACATTTCTGGATATCTCCTGCTTGCAGCAGCTTGATCCCAGATGAAGAGGAAAGATTGGAAAAACCCCAGCAACTGAGGGAGTAATTTTATCCAAGCAGCTGTAAAGGAAGAAAGAAAGCCGCTTTTGTTCACAGATCACATCATAGGCTGTGTAGAAATCAGAAAGCCTGTTGTCCCAACTAGGTAGGAAGCCGAAGAAGGTGGCAGGTCTCAATTGTCAGGGCTCAAGAGGGGCACCGAGGTGGATTGTCCTTTGGGGTAAATGAATGATTAACGCCATAGAAAGACAACCTGGTAGGGACTCTGAGCATTCAGAACCATGGGTCTAAGCTGGGGTCCCTTCCTCCAGGTTTCAGAGATAGAGGTCTCATACCATGTGGTAGATGAACTGCCCACAGTACACACTTGCTGACTGTATGATTCCCAGGTGGCGGTGAAAGGGGAGGGGTTGGTGGTTTGTCTCTGTAGTGTGTGTGTGTGTGTGTGTGTGTGCGCATGTGTGTGAGTGTGTGTCTCCATCATGTGAAACATGTGACCTATAGCCTGAAGCACTCGGTAGCCTTCCTTTGGGGAAAACCAAGATTACAGCCACTGACCGCCAAAGGACGGTGATTGCTTTCTTTTTCTTTCTTTTTTCCTTCCGGCTTTTTGCAAAAGGGTTTCTCTGTGTAGCCCAGCCTGTCCTGGAACTCACTCTGTATATCAGGTTGGACTCAAACACAGAGAAACCCTCTGCCTCTGCCTCCCCAGAGCTGGGATTAAAGGCGTGCGCCACCACTGCCTGGCTTCTTTGCCCTTCTTACACAGCGTTTATGAGGACAGAGAAAGAGGCTACTGCAGATGGGCACGAGTCCCTATCCCAAACCTAACAGAAATACGATAACTTCAAGGCTGGGCAATTTGGTGAGATTCTCTTGTCTACAAATAGAAAAAAAGGAAAAAAAATATCTAAAAGACTAAAAACCTCTCTGGCATCAATAGACGATTACTCAAGTTTTCAGGGTACACGCTTAGTATAGAAAAGCCACTGGTTCTATATCAGCATTAACCCACTTGAAATTGGAATTAGAATAAGGTAGACTAGAAAGGAAAAACTGGGGACATGACAAATGTAAAAACCACAGGTCCCATCTTAAAGAGAATAAGAGAGAGTTTATCCCTGAGCCATTCTGAGTGAGTATGGCCCAGGAACACAGAGCTGGGTCGCCCCAAATTCCATGTGGAAGCAGTCTCATGAAGCTTTACAGTTTTACCAAACAAAGACATTCATAAATTGAGGCAAATTTAAAATACATTGGTAGGTGCACCAGAGAGGTGCCTACAGCAAGATGGGGGAAGCGTTCCCCAGGCCTCGAATGTTCTCTGATGATATTCTTGGCTTGGTGTGGAAAGCAGTGTAAACCCTCCCTTCCCCCCTCTGCTCACTAGTGTGTAATCAGGAAGGCGCAACCCTACGGCTCATCTAGGACTTACCTTTCCTACAGTGACTCACAGTTGTCTTTTTCCTCAATAAAAATAGCATATGGGCTCATCTCTACTTTTTTTTACATCTTGTTTATTTTAAAACTTATCAGGCAAGCTTGGCTGAGTAGTCTTCTACTTTAAAGTCTAATGTGGGTACTGGGGCAATAGCTTGGCCAAGTTGGGGCTGGGGAGAATGCTACAGGGATTCACAGGGGTGTAATATTTTCTGTTCACTTGTATCTGGACCATAAGCTGGCTCAAGGCAACTTTGAGACCGAGCCATCAGATTTTATTTCTAACAGGTAATGCATTTTATGACACCATTTGTCCTTTGAGACTGGCCATTTGGGGTGAGATGCCATTTGTCATTAGGTGTTAGGCTGTAATTATTTCTATAAAGCGCCACAAGTCAGCCAGTAAGGATCTAACAGTTAGAGATTGGAGCTTTTGCTTTTTGGTTTTGGCCCTTTTTGTCTTTATCTTTCCTTGAAGACATTAGTGAGCTCAAATCACTAACAAATGACAGAGGTATCATTTCAGAACTGCTTTAGAGTTAAGAATGAGCATCTCAGTGAAGTCGAGGCACCAGGAGCTTGTAGAAGCTAGTCACACTGAATCCCCAGTCAGGAGACAGGAATGAATGTATTCATGCTCTCTCACTTTCTCTACTCTTGTACAGTCCAGGATCCCCTTCATAGAGAATGGTGCCACCCACAATGGACAGGTCTTCCCAGGTTAAGTAATGCAATCACAGACATGCCCACATGCCAACCTAACCTAGATAATCCCTCACTGAAATCCTTCTCAGATGATTCTAGACCTCGTCAAGTTGACATTAATGCTAACTACCATGGACCATATGACTTAAAAAGCTTGAGCTACATTTTCAGAGAGAGGCGATGTGATTATTATACGAGGTTGGAGGCTGAAGTGAAACATTGATTGAAGGTCAAGAGGTCCTCAGAGATAGGAGCCAGGTGTTGGAGTTAATTATAATGGTTGTTTTTCTGGAGACAATACCTTTGGGAGCTTGGTGGTCTGCAATCTAAAGGAGAGCAATCGTATGAGGTTAAGTAAGCAAAAGCCAAAGACACCGAGCAGAATTAAAAACAAAAAAGGCCAACAGAAAGCTATACTGTCATTAGTGTCCTCTAAGGTCTAAAGGAGGCACTAGCCCTGCTGGGGGCTCTGTGCCAAATTTTTATTTTAATTTGGGCTTTCTAGTATTTTGCCATTTTATTTTATTTTTAGGCGATCTTCCAATACTTCTCCTGAAATAATAACCCAGAAGCAACAAATTTCACATAAGGAGGGTGCATGTGCTTCCGGCTTCTGCAGCAAGCATATATAGGGAAATATAGGGAGACTAGGTGGAGTTCAGGATTACCTACCATAGCCTTCTGGGTACACTGTAGAATGAGATTTCCCATACCCACTTCTATCGCTTAGGTTCAAATCTGCCAAAAGAATCCTCTAAGAATAGACCAGCCCGAAGTTGCCCCTCCTACCACCAGTTTGTCATTAGGAACGCTAGGCATGCCTGAGATTTTGCTTTAGTTACATTTGAAGCAGGAATGTGAAGGTGAGAAAGAGTGTGTCCTCTAGAAAGGACCCAAGATTGGGAAAAGCATTTGGAAGACAGGAAATCTGAAATACTGACAACCTAGACATCAGGGACAGCCACCACCATCTATCAGCACAACCTTGTAGTCAAGAGGGCTGGGGGGAGGTCAAAGCCACACAGAAAATAGTAGTGTGTCCTCCTGAGGCTCACTCTAGCAGGTGGCCCTGGAATCCACAGATAGCACCAGTTTGTCAATAGAGTGATATAATTGGCTGGAATTGAGATGCTCCGGGGCCTCAGAGATTGAATCTTTTTGGCATTTGTGTGTGTGAATTTGGCACAAGCTAGAATCATTCAGGAAGAGGGACTCTTGAGAAAAATGCCTGTGTAAGATTGGCATATAAGCAAGTCTGTCATGCATTTGACAATTAATAATTCATGTGGGAAGGCCCAGGCCACTGGGGGTATTCCCAGCCTTGAGCAGGTGGTCCTGAGTTGTAGAAAAAAAAAAAAAAAGGCAGACTGTGCAAGCCATGAGAAGCAAGCCAGTAAGCAGCACTCCTCCGTGTTGTTTCAGTTTCCTGCCTTGACTTCACTCAGTGATGGAGTGGGGTTCCAGAGTTGCAAGATGAATGTATTAGTTTCTTTTCTATTGCTGGGGGGAAAAAAACAGCATGAGCCACTCAACTTATTTTTTAAAAAGTGTTTAATTGGGCTTATGGTTTCAGAGGGTTAGAGTCCATGGTAGTGGAGAAATGGCATGGTGGCAGGAATAGCTGAGCTCACATCTTGATCTGCAAGCAGAAGACACAGAGCATCTAGGAGTAGCATGAATCTAAAATCCCGCCCCTAGTGACATACCTCCTCCAATAAGGCCACACCTTTTCATCCTTCTCAAACAGTTTTACCAACTGGAGATCAAGTATTCAAACATATGAGCCTAGGGGGGCCATCCTCATTCAAACGACCACATTCCACTCCCCGACTGCCATAGATCATGACCAAATCATAATGCAAAATGCATTTAATACAACTTCAATTTTTCCCATAGTCTTTCACAGTCTCAACACTGTTTTAAAGCCCAAAGCTTCTCTTTAAGACTCAAGGCAACCTCATAATTGCATCTGTTAGGTTTCAGGAAGTGCATATGTCCAGCAATGAGCTCAAGCTGGACCACAGAAGGATTTCTGGTGATTAGATAAAAGCCAGCATTCCTCAGGAACCTGAGAGACCAGATTTTGGGTTCAGACTACATCTTAAAGAACCTGACCTAAGGCTGAAGTCGAGTTAACGAACAAGCACCTAGCACCAGTTTCCAGGTTACTCTCTTTAACAAGCCCGCCCCTGACACTTCACTTCCTATCAACCACCAATGGAGGAAAGCAGAAGTTAAGTTTACAATTTGGCTCCAGCCAATTATGTTAAAGGACAATTAAATTCCATAATGCCCCCCCCCCCCCGCATCAGATGTGTGCCAGGTTAGAATACCCTTCATTTGCTTATCATTTCCCACTGAGAGCTTGGGGCTTCACCCTCCTGCTCTGCTGTGTCAGAGATGATGGTGACTCAGGCTCGAACTTGATTAAAGAAACCCTAGTGCTTCAGGAGTCAGCTCCTTGGTAGTCCTTTGGGGTTTACGAATGCATTTTGAATGGGCACAACACTGTGCCAAAAGGAGTCCTTTCCTTTGCCTCTTGCAGAAGCGACATTTGGTTCTCTGTTGACATATACCAGTGGTTGCATATCAAGGCCCATGCTGGCTCCATGACCCCTCAGTTCCTATTCCTAAGTGCTCATCATATATTCCAAAGCCCCCACACTAGCATTGCAGCCTCTCATCTCCTCTTTTACCCTAAATGCCCAGACCTGCTCCAGCTCACAGGCTCCCCTCCCCCAGTTCCTCATTCCCCTTGCTGTATTATTGTTTGTTTCCACACCCCCACCTCACCAGCCCTGGCCATGTCCAGTCTACTTATTTTTCTCACTGCTCCAGACTCTTCCAGGTGTTCTCTCTTTCTTATCCACAATAAAAACCTTCCCCACTAATCATGGAATGACCGTTTGGGTAGTTTCTTTACTGCACCCCTCACGTACTGGTAGAACCTAGGTAAAATATTAAGACCTAGATGGAATGTTAGGGCCAATTATTTAGTAAAATATTAAGATCTAGGTAAAATATTAAAGCCCAGGTAAAATGTTAAGGCCTAGGTAACAGTTACCTGGCTAGCCTGCCACTATAAAGAAACTTTCTCATAGGTTTCTGCTGTTAATTACTAGGGAACTTTCTAAAGCCACGATGTATTACATGTTCTGTTCTGTTCTGTGCACTTGGAAACCAGTCACGTTAGAAGTCAGTAGAACTGCTTTGTATAGTTACCCACAACAAGCTTGGATAGGTACCACCCAGCTGCACTTCCTGCGCCTGTGTATAAGCTTTCACGGTCTTTGCTTCTTCAAGCTGTCCCTGGGATGGACTCCAACATAAGAGAGACACCTGCACCAATATAAGAAACTATTTGGAATGAGACTTCCATTTTGAGTAGTACCAGGAAAGTTTAAGTTCCCAAGACCTCCCTGGGAGGCACTGACATCCTACTTGGCAGAAAGATGCATGCACATGGGTACCTGACATCTTGGTTGACAACTATTTAGTTAATAGGCCCATTTTTCTGGTACATCGATTGGCTTAAAGGTAGCCATTTTGTCCCCTGTGCCAGGGACTTTCCTTTTGACTTAGCATTTCAGCTTGTTGGGAGTGGGGTGGCTGGAGAGGGACAACATGCTTTCTTCTGTAACTACTTCCAGCTGATACGAGGGCATTGTTGCCAAGGCCGAGGAAGGCTGAAAGGCTAGTCAAGGGCTGGGCAATGGGGCACTCAACAGAAGCCTCCGATGAGCTGATCCAGTGGGAGAGACAGGGAGCAGTCACACCCACTGGTCTAGTTTATAGCAGCTTTCAGCAAGTCCGGAGCTCAGCAGTTTGCAGTCTGCAAGTGACGCCTAATTGGAGTCTGTCAGTTCAGTGAAAAATCTGTTGAAACAAATACACACTAGAGACAGAAGTTAAAATTTCCTAGTGATTGGGAAGGGGAAGGAATCTCAAGACCAGGGGGAAAATCCTGTTCTCGGGGACAGACAGGTGCAGGAACTCAGGCAGAGCTTACCTGGAGCCATTCAATCTATGACAGGCGGGTCCAAGTCTATGACTTCTTTGATTTCCTGAAGCTTACATGAATTTTTAGTTTATAAAAGAGGCGTATTGGCATTATCATTGTATTGAAATCAACATTGTAAAAAAATATCATTCAATGGATGTCTGAACGGCAGTAGACTCACATCTTTGAGTTTTAAAAAAGCACTATGGCTTTAGGGTTAAAGGCATGAGCAGTATTTCTGTCCAGAGAGCCAGGTATATAGATTGGACAGAGATGTTTTAGCCTGATGAAAAGCATCTATAAGTCTATGTCTTAGTTAGGGTTTCTATTCCTGCACAAAACATCATGACCAAGAAGCAAGTTGGGGAGGGAAGGGTTTATTCAGCTTACACTTCCATACTGCTGTTCATCACCAAGGAAGTCAGGACTGGAACTCAAGCAGGTCAGAAAGCAGGAGCTGATGCAGAGCCATGGAGGGATGTTCTTTACTGGCTTGCTTCCCCTGGCTTGCTCAGCCTGCTCTCTTATAGAACCCAAGACTACCAGCCCAGGGATGATACAAGGGCCCTCCCCACTTCATCACTAACTGAAAAAAATGCCTTACAGTTGGATCTCATGGAGGCATTTTCCTCACCTGAAACTCCTTTTTCTGTGATAACTCCAGCTGTGTCATGTTGACACACAAAACCAGCCAGTACAATCTATGTGTAAAAGATAACTAAAGAAAATGTAAAATCTTGAGCTTGTGACTGAGTAGCAAGTAGCCAGTGCTCCATCAAACTCTGAACCTTTGAAATCTCAGGGTAATGGTAGTACAGAAGGGGAGAAACCTGAAACTATATATATATATATATATGTGTGTGTGTGTGTGTGTGTGTGTGTGTGTATGTATATGTATGTGTATGTGTATGTGTATATGTATGTGTGTATATATATACTTTAAACCATTTTTGAGACCCTCAGAATTTAGGTTTTTTTTTTTTTTTTTTTTTTTAAGATTTATTTATTATTATATGTAAGTACACTGTAGCTGTCTTCAGATGCACCAGAAGAGGGAGTCAGATCATGTTACAGATGGTTGTGAGCCACCATGTGGTTGCTGGGATTTGAACTCTGGACCTTCGGAAGAGCAGTCGGGTGCTCTTACCCACTGAGCCATCTCACCAGCCCAGAATTTAGGTTTTTATATCTTTGAAATTTTAAATGCCTCAGAGCAAACTTTTATTTAATCATTTGCCAGTGACATGAGATACCAATAGGTATTATTGAGAGCTGTGATTGTAAAACATCTTTAGTGGAAAGTTACATCTGAAACCTGTTTATCCTTTAATACGAAGCCTCTGAGCAAGGCAAACCTGTTTGCCCTCCTTTAATAAGAGACCTAGTAGTTTTAACTAGCTAATGAACTGACTAACAAACAAACAAACAAAAAAGGTGGTTGACTACACTGGGGGGTAAGGAGCCAGCTGCCTGTTGTTCCCTAGCTTATAAAACTACAGTTAGCTTAGCAGTCAATATGATCTGAGACCTGAGAAGGATAAATTCTAATCTAAATGGCCTACGGATTAATTAAGGTGTCAGGCACTAGTCCATTATCTAGACAGTTATCCCAGGTCCCTGTGGTTCCCATGGGAGGGGGCAGGCAGAGGAATCAGACCATTAGGCCCATGAGCTAAGAGGCTTTTCTGTGGAGGAGGAACATGGGGACACTGCCCTGACTTTATCTAGGTAAAGTGGGGCAATCAACTCTTCAGTGTCCTGCTTGTCCAGTTTGGGCTGAGTCCTAGCAGTGGGTAAGGAATTGTGGCGGTCTTGTCTAGTGGTTAGTGTTGCTACAATCCAGGTGGAGGTGTTTGTCAATCTGCCCATTATCTTCTTGGGGACCTTGGGGGGTCACTGCTAGGACTGGGAGTCTTGGCTGTCATAGTAAGTTTAAACATCTTAAATGCCATATTCAGCAGATCTCTGACAAGTTTGAGGGCTAGTGTCCATCTAGCATATCTGAGTTACAACATTTAGGTGGATCTTGAAAACATATACAAGAGGCTAAGTAAGACTTACTCTTGTAATCAATTATATTAGCACTTAGGATAACTACAATTATAATTCTGAACATATTAAGGAATTTGATCTTTTATAAGGCGAATAATAACTTGTATTTCATAGTTATCCTTAATGGTTTATAATAAGTTAGTTTTCATAAGACTAGGACTTTACATTACATCCTTGTTAGGTTCAACCTTAAAAGAATAATTTACAATCGAAGCTCTTCTAGTATCAAAGTAAAACTTTTATTTCATAAACACAGTTCTAAGGAGACTGGGAACCTTCCTGATCCTTACACAATGTTCCACTACAAAATGTAACAGTTTTCTGGGTGAGTCAGTTTCCCAAAACAGCTAAAGCTTAAAAACAGTAGCAAAAGCAAGGTTGGACGTAAGCCTTAAGTCAGACTCGTTAGCCTGAACAGACCTTAGGTAAAGAGAATCATATTTTTCAAGCCAGTGATTTTCAACTTTTTTCAATGCAGTAACCCTATAAAACAGGTTTGTTTGTTTTTTTTTTTTTTTTTTTTAATGTTTTGGTCACTTCAACCATAAAAATTGTTCTAGTTGCTATTTTACACCTGTAATTTTGCAATCGTATTGTTACATTTGCAATCGCAATGTAACTATCTGACTTGCAGACAGACCACCCTAGGCTATCCCTGTAAAAAGGTCTTTTGTTCCCCAAAGGGTCATGACCCTTAGGTTGAGAAACTGTTCCAAGTCATCTGTTATCCTGCTTAAGGTCATTCTTATTGTCTCATCAGATAAGAATTCCTCAGTCTTTGTTTAGCTGTGGCCATAACTTTTTAGCCTTCTGTTTGTTAAGATTACATATTAATAGAGACATTATAATAAAATACCTTATAAACTGTAAAATGTCCCATAGCCTTATAAGCTTAAATATTTTTAAAGCTGCTTTTTTTAATATTCAGGTTTTTATTTTTCTGCAAAATTCTAAAACTTCTTTGAGAGGTTTAAAATGTCTTAACTGTGTTTTTGCAATATCAAAGGAAAGCACCTTTCATAAGAGTGAAGACACAGAGCACAACCATAATATTTAGAAGGCAAAACTAAGTTCTTACAGTGCAAATCATTTACTATCTCTAAAATCAATACTGAGTGGGTCACTCTCACAAGGGACGGCCATGAAAACATGGACGTGCATTTATAATACCTCATTAAACAAACATTGTCTTAAATCCTTTTTTTTTTTTTTTAAATAAACCTGCTTTTTAAGACAGGACAGGAATTATACAAAAACCTTATCCTAATTTAAAAGCATCTTTGGGGTTCTGTTGTCTCCTTGGTTGGCTCCCACCATGTGGTTGCCCTTAGTCAAAATGGCGCTGAAGTCAGATGACTTGCATCTTCTCTAACCTTAGCAAAGATGTCTGCTAGCCCCACGGCTGCTCTTAAGCAAGATGGCAGTGAAGCCATGACTCTGCCTTTCCCAACCCTAGCAAAGATGACAGCCACAGCCACGTGTTGTTTATATCCCAGAATAGAGTCACACCTTATGGGTTTTTAAAAATTATCTAAGCACATACTTTCAAGTACCAACCCTGAGTAACAAGTTTTAAATTAATTCTGTTACAGATATCACAGATTTTTAATCATACCCCCAATAACTTACATGCTAATAATCTCTTTAGTTTCTGGCCTGGACATAGACTTAAAAACATGCCTGGGTCTGAAAAAGGATGAGCCATAACCCAATTTCAGAGCTAACTCTTAATAAAGTAGACCAGAACAAAACAACATTTAGGCTCACACATTATTATTTGAATAAACAAACAGGCAGTGCCCAGCTGTAACAGATGCAGCTGAACAATTATCAAGATACACAGAACACAATGAACTCAGGCATTCCAGAGAAGCCAGTCAGTAAACAAGCCTGCAGCAGTCATTGTGCACTTATCACACACATAAAATAAACAGACCGAACTGTTACTCCTCCTGTGCTGGAACTTCAGGGGCGGAGTGCCTCCATTTTCACAAGGACAGTGGCGTCTTGGTGGGATTGGCTGCTGAATCAGTTTTTAAAATCCTGCAGAACTCTGGGTTTTTCAAAGCTGCCCACTGGCCCCAAGCATTGTATTTTGTGACTCTCATCCCCAAAAGCTGTTTGTTTAGGAGTAAACTTTTCATCAGAGATCCCGTGGCCCAGCCTCAATGTCAGCTAGACCTGGGCAGGAGGTAGGGCTGCGCAGGGGGCACCTGGTTGTGATTCAGTCCCAAATCAAAACCCATACAGATACACCAGACATAGGAGCCAAAGCAACAATAGAAAAATGAGACAGTGACATTTAATAACTGGAGTTCCCTGCTTCTGAAGTCCCCCTCCCATGGTCCTTTTTTTTCACCACCAAAGTGCCAGGCTTCTCCAAGCACAAAGCTTTTAAAAATTATAACTTTGGGTCTCAGTCTCACCAAGGGGTTCCCAGGACACAAAACTCCCAATTAACCAGAAATAAAAATAACCAATGGGCTGTGGGAAGCTTCCCTAAGCCCTAGATGAAGGATTAGGGAGTGGGCTCTGCACTAAGTCTTTATCACCAGATAGGGTATCCCAAAACCAGAAAATCTAGAAACCAGAAAGAAAATTGGCATGGAAAACTATCCAAAAAAAAAAAAAAAAAAAAAAGCTTGCTGTTTTCCTTTGAATGTAACCATTCATCTCTGGAGTCTGCAAAGTAATAAGTAATTCCTGGAGACCTTAGGACAGCTGGGTTAGCTATCCCATGGTGTGTGCACCCCTGAGTAGGTTCACTCAAAGATTATGGAGTGAAGAGAGAATTTGGGGTGGAGTTATCTCGCTGGGGCCTCCATATGTTTATCCTGAGATTCACTGGAGAAAAACCAATTCCACCATTTTGGGCCAAACCTAGATCAAGTTTATTAAATATTAAATACTGTCCAAGAGATGGACTTTGGTCAGGACCATTCCCTGGAATTTCCTAGCCAAAATGGTCCTGAGTCACATGTTGCAGGGGTTTATAAGGACATTGTACTTCTCCACTGGGCTTTATTTTCCAAGATCTACAACTCCCAGCATTCTAGACAGTTACCTGGTCCTTGGCCAGGTGGCGCTTACAGATTAGTTTAGGGCATTACACTGGCCCTGGTGGCATGATCAAGGGAGAGTTGGTGGACTGACTAATTCAGCTACAACCCAGGCCCTGATCTAGGGCTTTGAGTTGGCCCACCCCAACATCTACCCCATTGATGAACTGCTAGATCACTTGAAGGGGCTGGTCCTGCAGATCCAAAGCTGCAGGATCTCCATGACAACACAGTATCTGAGAGGAGTCCTTGTAAGGATCCAGTATTGACAGTATAGCAGAAGCCAGAGGCCTCAAACCAGATCATGGTAATTAACATTTACAAGAAAGCAGTCCAGTCAAAAGTATATACTGTGTGACACACTACAGCTTTCACAGCGAGATGGGTTTTCTTTTTCCATTTTATTTTTTTATATTTTGTTTTCTTTTGAGGGGGAGGTTGCAAGGGCAGAGAGTTGATATGGAGGGACAGGGAGATGAATGGAACTGGGATGCATGTTATGAAATTCACAAAGAATCAA
Source organism: Mus musculus (assembly GCF_000001635.26). Classification (NCBI taxonomy): domain Eukaryota; kingdom Metazoa; phylum Chordata; class Mammalia; order Rodentia; family Muridae; genus Mus; species Mus musculus. Next base: position 61,296,331 of record NC_000077.6, read on the forward strand.
TAAATTGTTTTTTTTTTAAGAGCAAATCACATTTTTCCAACATACAATTGCATACTTCCTAGAAGTGTTATAGCTCTGAGGGGAAAACCTTCCCCAATGGGGCTGTTACCACTCTCCTGGCAAAAGTATCCTTGGAACTTGGAGTGAAGGAATACTACAATGTCACATCACACATCAAACCTCACACAAAAGATTAGGAGGGGGAAAACCCAGTGTCTACCTCTACTCAGACAGAAACAGCAGGAAACAGAACAGAAGACAGGCTGTATATAGGGTCTCTTGAGGGAGTGGAGATTTCCAGGGTAGCCTGGGATTGGAGGGACTCTGTGGCCTGATCTTAAAGCCCAGGGATTGGTGTTTGTTTGTTTGGTTTTGTTTTTTTCCCCTTGTTCCTGGTCTGGGGCCTTGGGGTCAAGTCAGGGTCAGGGTTTTCTTTCCTTGACCCTTTTACCCTACACTTTCAATATAAAGAATATAAATTACCATTACAAAAGGGAGGAGACTGGGTATAGGGAGGAAACACTAGGCCAAAGCAAGACTGAGACCCAGCAGGGCAAACCAAGTTCTATAGCCCCGTATCTGTAGTCAGAGGGCTTAGATGAAGCAGCCCTTCCAGCTTTGCTACCTGAAGTACATGTCTGTATCCTGGACTAGTTCTGTTCCCTGTGTGGAGATGCCATGGCTCTGGGGGATCTCAAACACAATCCAGGATTCACTTTCACAGCTTTGTGCAATGATCTCTCAGGGTCTCCTCTGCTACGTACCTGACCTCAGTAGCGTTCCTTAACAGTAGAGGAAGATTCTAAATACTAAACGGGAAATACTAAAAAAGAACCGGCACGTTTCCATGCTTGTGCGGGCAATGGCCGGCCTATTATCTTGTGGAGACTCTGACTCAGAACTTCAAAATCTCCACCCAGCTCACTAGGTTCCCACTCATGGGTTGCTACCACGCCAGCCCCGTGCTTCAATACCCCCGCGGCCTTTGAGGTGCACATCAGGTAAACCCATGCTTTGCTGCTGTACCTTTCTCTCTGGAACTGAGAGAAGAAAAACACCGCACAAACTTAGTTCAGAAACAAGGATAACCTGGAAGTCCCTCTTACTCCCCCAGTGATTGCCTCCTTTATTCACTAGGGGATTGGTTCACAAGAAGTCACCTGAGTGTGTGACTCACTCCTTGTCTGCAACTCCTCCCAGGAGAGCAGAATTAGCATCAAAATGCAAACAGCCCCAGGCCCATGCACAGCATCCCACCACCTCTTTATCTGCGAAACTATGTGGATGATATTGCTAAGTTTGACTCTGGACTTGAGGAAACAAACACAAGTTGGAAGCTTAGCTTGGTAGGTTCTTCCACTGGGAGGAGAGGAAAGCAACTAGGGTTGGCAACCATTCTCCAGGGTGCCACGGATCCCTTTTTAGAACCTGTTGGGTTTCCTGAGGGTTATACAAAGAATGAAGGAGTGTGGCTTTGGGCATTTAGGCTTGTAGAGAGAATCTCTTGTGTACTGTGTGGAAGCATCACCTGTCAATAAAAACTGATGGCCAGTAAACTGGGGAAGGATTAGAAGATGGGACACCTGGCAGAGAGAGAGAGAGAGAGACAGACAGAGAGAGAGAGAGAGAGAGAGAGAGAGAGAGAGAGAGAGAGAGAGAGAATGAATTCTGGTAAGCAGCCAGGAATTCTGGTAAGCAGCCAGGTGTGAGAGATTCGTCATGAGGACTCAAAGGAAGTCAGATGTATGAAATGGAGGAAAGGTAACCAGCCACGTGGCACTGTATAAAAGAGTAAATAGTTAACTGAGTTATGAGCTGGCCAGAGAACAAGCCTAGTTTGAGGCAGAGGCATTTATTAATAAATAGCAAGCCTCCAAGTTGTCATTCAGAAACTGGGGCACAGGTGGAAAAGCCCATAGGCTGCATTGAGTGGAAGCCATGATGGCTGTTAGTGCAGGTGATGTCACCAGACAACTGTCAGTGTAGTCCTCTGGGTGGACATTGTGATGCTTCATGGCCACTGATTTGGAAGGCAGACGGCTTCAGCTAGGTACAAAATCAGGGTCATGCTTAATAGTAATCATTTTATGAACACTGAAGAGGCTCCTTTGTCATGGTTAAAATTAATTGGGGGTTTCTACCCGCTTATGATCATTTAGTTCCCAAATAAAAGACAGAGAACTCTTTTTAAAATTTTTTACTAGATATTTTATTTACTTTTTTTGTTTGTTTGTTTTTGGTTTTGTTTTGTTTTTGTTTTTCTTTGAGACAGGGTTTCTCTGTATACCCCTGGCTGTCCTGGAACTCACTCTGTAGACCAGGCTGGCCTTGAACTCAGAAATCTGCCTTCCTCTGCCTTCTGAGTCCTGGGATTAAAGGTGTGTGCCACCATGCCCGGCTATTTACATTTTAAATGTTATCCCCTTTCCTAGTTTCCCCTCCGAAAATCCCCTTCCCTCTCCCCCTGCTCCCCAGCCCACCCACTCCCATTCCTGGCCCTGGCACAGAGAGCTCTTATATTCATAACGAGCCTTAACGGCACTAGAGCTGGGCAGATATCAGCCCTCTATGGTATTTTTGTCTACTTCCCTGTCAATAACCCCGAGTTATAACTTGTTTCACCGGAGCTGCTCTTACTTTGACTGGCTGGCCCTCATGGCCATGTTCCCACAATCCATCTACCACGGCATCTTCTTCCTTTTTCCTCTCTCCTCGTCTCATGGTCTGTGTCTCGGATCCTAAACCTGGCAACCAAAACCCTGCCTCCCTCTCTTCTGCCTAACTACATCCTGTCAGCATCTTTATTTGACCAATAGTTTTAAATTAAGAAGTAAGGTTATATACATAGCAACAGAACAAATCTCAACACCCCTTCCCTCCAGATGGCATCGGGTGAGGGTCATGTGGGTAGATGGGCGGGAGCTGTGTGAATGCTGTGTCATTTCCAGGCCAGCTGGAGAGCCCTAGTGGAGGCATCAGTTGAGCTTTTCAGGCTAATATGAAATTACCCAAATGGGTCTAAGACTCTACCAGGCTTACTATCAAATACCCTGAGAGCCCATGTCCCACTGTATAAAACTGTTTCTGTCTATGAACACTTTAGCTTCATGTCTGGAATGTGGAGAGTCCTGTAACTCCGCTCTACCCCCACAGGTAAGGCCAATTATCTCCACACAGATTCAAAGCGTCAGACATAGTTCCTTCAAAGGTGGAATAGCTCAGAGGTAAATCCAGACACAGGAAAAGTTAGTGTTTTCTAGGGGTTGGGAGAAAAAGGCTTGACCACCATCTTGATAAACTGGGGGTGTCTTTGTAGGTGATGAAATGCTTTGCAACTTGGCAAGGCTATATCTTTGCACTTGTACTGAATGCTGCTGAGGGCCACACTAACAAGTGGTCTAAATTTACCTCGAAATATTTTATCCTATTCCGTAAGGTGGTTATAATATTTTCTATCGTCGCTTTGATGGAGTAAGCCATTTCCCCATAAAACTCACTGTTTATTATGGATTTCTTTATCAGCTTTTCAGAGAGGGCTGATGATCCTGGGTTGTCTTCTGATCCTCAAGAGAGAATCAAATAAGCAAAAGGGAGTGCTGGCTGCCTGGCAGGTGCAGTAGCATTTGCTGAAAACTGTGTGTTAAAGGCTTACTCCCCAGTGCAGGGCTAGGGGAGACCGTGAAACCTTTAAGAGGTGGGGCCTAGTGGAAGGTTGTCCAGTAACTGGGATCCACTAATGGGACTGTGTGAGCCCAGCCTCTTTCTTTTCCCTTGGCTCCAGGTCATAAAGGGAGCTTCTTTTGCTGCTCCAACACAGACTCCCCAAAACAACACTGCAGCTGACCATGGGCTGAAGCTTCCTAAACAAATTAAATGTTGTTTCTTTATCTACTTGTGGGACCATGAAAGACAGCCTGTTTTCTGGTTGAGCTAGGATTAAACCCCAGAGACCCAGCGGGTGTTCCTGCAAGGAAGGAAAGGTGTAGCACCCCCAGACACCAGGCTCCCGACAGGAGGCCCCACCTCCATGATTCTGGGGCCATCAGTAACATAGTGCAATGACCCAAGCTCCTGGTATTCTGTCTGGACTCCACCCCCACAGTTATCTGATAACAGCGAGGTAGGCCTGGCCTACTATATAAGGGACTGCTTGCCCCCTCCTCTCTCTCTTACTCTCTTGCCTCTCTTTCTTGCCCCCTTGCTCCCCCTCTCTCTGCATTCCCTTCTCCCTCTCTCCATTTGTTTATGGCCTGCCTCTACTTCTCTACTCTCTCCCTCTTTCTGCCTTTCTCTGCCTCTACTACCTTCTTAGCTCCCCTCTCCTAACCTCAGACCTGCCTTGAGAAAAGGGGGTACAGTTTCACTCCTCACAACTCTCTGCCATGACAATAAATGCCTTAAAACCATGGACTGCCTCTTTTCATGGGGATCCAACCAAGCCGGAGCAATGGAGCAGGTCTTCTTCTAAAGAGCTGCACCTAATCTCACGCAGGAGGCCCTGTGTTCCCAGCCACAGCTTTCACCAAGCCAAGCAACCCGCTGAGCAAGCCAAGGACTCTCCTCCCAGAGGGACCCAGCTGGAGTGCCTCCCGCCCTTTTCCCGCCCTTTTCCCCGCCCCCGCCCCCCCCCCCGCCCTTTTCCCTTTGGCGCAAGCTAGAGCCAGCCCTGCGGCCCCTACTCCATTCTCAGCTCTTCCATGACATTGAGGGGTGTCTGAGGTGTCCAAGAGCTAAAACCTGCCGTCCCTGTCCCTGGCCTCCATGCGGCCCAGAGACTAGATAGCTGAACACCGCAGTTTCCAGGGGACCTCAGACCGCACCCCCTCACCCCGGGAGTGGGGTCCTGCAGCTTTGTCTTTGTCTGTGGTGGCAGCATGGGGTGTGCACAGTCAAACTTCCTGCGTCCAGGGATGCAGGACCCCATTCTAATCCACATCTGCTGATCACTCTGGGTGAATGGTAGTCATGGAGGCCAAGTAACACTGTGGGCTTTGCACCCCCACCCCTGGGCAACTTGGGGACTGCCTGGTATTCTTTTGTTGTCTTAGTATATAATTTTTTAAAACTTCTATCTTAGATTTGACCACATTTTCTAGAGTAGGCTATAAAAATAGCTTTCCTGGAAAGTGAAACCAAACCAAAGCATTGTGGGAGCCAATGATAAACAAATAAATAAATAAATATGCATTGCAGTTCTAATTAATAAGAAAATTGCCATGAAATTTTGTTTAAAGGTAAAAACCTAAAAGTTACCTTTTTATGATAGCCTTCTGTTCCCAAATATTCTCAGCACACATTTTAGATCTTAGATTTTTATTTTATCAATGCTTCTGTGACACAGTTCCCAGACAGAGCGAGAACAGGTACCTGATAGTCAGCTCGCTCATGGCAAGAACGCAGCAGCAGAGGATGCTGGGGAGAGGAAAGCACACTCACAGTAGAGAAATCATGATAAAGTCATTGGGGAAAAGCTTTCCTACCAGCAGAGCTTCTGGGGGTGGGAGCGAGTGCTCGGAGTGCTCAGTGTTAAGAGTTCTTGCCTAGCTTGAGCTGAGGTCCCGGGGTTCCCTCCCCAGCACCCTCCCCCCCCCCCCACAATCTGGATAGCCATTTATTCATTTATCTGTTCATTCTCCCCTCCCCTCATCCTACAAAGGATGACATCAAACAAGGGCCTTGCACACACTAGGCACATGAGCTGCTCCTTTCGTGACCTGCAGTACGACAGGGCCACAGGGCCATACAGAAGCTTAACCAAGGACAAGCTCACTGGCAGCCTTTCTACCGGCAGTTGAGAGAATGACAAGCTCACAGCCACGCTCAGGATGTGGCACACAAGTATTACCAGTCCACAGACCGGAGACAGTCCTATCTTAGCCACGGTCATTGAAAACTCGCACCACAATCCCTGCTATGAGGACAGCAACAGAAACAGTCAGAGCCATCCCACGATAGAAAACCAGCTGTCTCCCCGTCAAGACCTCCCCAACGGTGGGCACTGCACACTGGCTGTTCTCTTCCACCACCAGCTGGCCGGTCTGACTCTCTGGCCTGATGATATCAGGCAAAATCACTCCATCCATAACTTCTCTTTCCAAGATGGGCAGATCTGTTTGAAGAGAGCAGTTGGGACATTCACTTTGTCATTGTGGTATTAAAAAACGACCCTCAATCATCAGCATTTTTTACATTAAAAATTTTATATTAAAAACACATTTTAACGGGAGAGTTCAGAATTGATCTGACAAATTATGGCTGAGAAAATTTTATTGTCACGAGAACAGGAGCTCGTGAACTCAACCTCTCTGGCCAAACTGCATTTCAGACTTCGTAAAGCAAAACCAGAACTGTAAAGCGAAGAGTCCATTACCTGCTGGCGTGGGTATCAACTCCTTGGTGCTTTTTAGCCCAGCTCGAACTTGTGCCTAAAAACAAGGCTACATAAGTAAATGAAGTGGAAGCCAAGCCAAGATGTAGCTTTTTGTTAAAACTTCAACTTAAGGCTTGTGCTGAAAGACTAGAATCTCAGAAACAGCTTTCTCTGGCCATAAAAATGTCACATGATACTCTAAGAGACAATAATGCCAGAAAATGGCTGTTCTTGTCCCAATGCTCCTCTGGCAGCAATAATGGAAAAACTGAAAGTTTAACGCATTTGCCCTTCTGCTTTTAGTGTCTCCAAACACAAATAAAAGGACCAAGATCTAAAGGTAAATGATACCACCATCTAAAACCTAGTTTACTGACCAAGTCAATATCTATTTTTTCCCCTAAGAACTATTTATGTGTACGGGTGCTTTGTCTGCAAGTATATCTGAGGGCAATGTGCACACAGTACCCATGGAGGCCAGAAGATGACATTGGACCCCCTGGAACTGGTGTTACAGGCAACTGTGAACTACCTTGCAGTGCAGGTGCTGGGAACCAAAGAGGGGTTCTCCGGAAGAGCAGCCAGTTCTCTTAACCACTGAGCCATTTCTCCAGCCCCCTAGTCCATATTCCATATATTCTATTCTCACAACACATCAAGATGAGTTGAAGAAACACACAATCCATCACCATTAGGCAAAGCCAAAGGAATCAGAAAAAGAAAAGAAGACGGCCCAAACTCCTGAGCTCACCTCCTGTCTCTGTAAGAGTCCTTCCTCTTGGCCACCGACCCATCTCACATTAGGCCTCACCACAATGAGATGAGCCCTCAGTCTCTGCCCACACACTCATGTGGGTCACCACCCCAGCCCAAGTGTCCCACAAATCACAAACACTTAACATATTACTTCTTTGTAAGAACAGAACCAAATACATTTTTTTAATTGAAGCCTTAAAAAAAAAGCTAATCAGCAGAAACTATTTTACATAAACACAAAAGTATTTTGAAGCCAATTCCTGTTTTCTTTGTTTTAAGCTGAGTCCTGGTCAGAGGACACCAGCCAACTCTAATTAAGAGGACCTATCTTCCTGTCCCCTTTCACTATCCGCATAGTTACAGTTCATGATTCACTGTCTCAAAACTGATGGGATTTTCTTTATCGACCTTATCAAGCATGGATCAAGTATTGATGCATTTTACAGTGATACAAAGCCTGTTACCTGCTCTGCGACTCTGCTCCAGTTTGTCCTCAGGATGTAGATTAAATAGGAGAAGGCTTGGAAGGAGACACAGACTATCAGTCCAGCCCAGAGGCCTGCGGACACAAAATGAGCACCGGCAGTCAGTTCCAACTCCATGATCATTAAAATCCATTCTCATTAACTCAGGATCAATGGAGCAAAATTTCAGTTAAATTAACTTCTCAAAAATTTTGGATAAACACGGAGCAGAGAAGACTGAAGTCTGCCACTGATCTATCAGAGACACTGAAGGGATGAGATGGCAAGCAAGAAACCAAACAGGAAATGTCAAGAGTGGTAGGAATGTGGCAGACACTCTCTGGTCGCTGGTGAAAACCTGCAGTGAACTCTGAGTGAGTGGCCAGCTGTCTCTTGAGGTGAGAGCAGAGGGTGAGGAACCAGCCTAGGGAAGGCCCAGGCCAGCAGTACAGACGGAGGCAGGAGGAGCCTGCTGCAAGAAGATGCCAGCGTGGGAGCCCTACAGAGAGGTCACGTAAGAAATGACAAGGTAGGAGAAGGCAGTGGAGGACATGTAAGCCACAGGAGAAAACAGGAGTTACTGTTTATCCATAGTAATGGGGACCCATGAGAGGGGTTCAGACTGCTGTACACATGGGTAAGTGTGAGAGCTGGGATTTTCAAAAGCTTGCTCTGAAGCCAAGCATGGTGGCTCATACCCACAATCCTTGCATTCAGGAGGCTGAAGCAGTAGGATAATGATTCAAGGCTACCCTGGGATTCATAGTAAGTTCCCAGCCAGTCCCGGATACAGACTGAAAATGTCAGTCAATAAATGAAGGAAGTGTGGGAAGCCGCCCCCACATTCGTCGTCACAAGATGGCGCTGACAGCTGTGTTCTAAGTGGTAAACAAATAATCTGCGCATGTGCCAAGGGTATTTCTCCACCCCATGTACTCTGCCTTCCCCGTGGCAACAACTCGGCCATGGGCTGCAGCCAATCAGGGAGTGATACGTCCTAGGCGAAGGATAACTCTCCTAAATAGGGACGGGGTTTCGCTTTCGTTTTTGGGTTTGAGTTTTGCACTCTTGCTCCTGAAGATGTAAGCAATAAAGTTTTGCCGCAGAAGATTCTGGTTTGTTGTGTCTTTCCTGGCCGGTCGTGAGAACGCGTGTAAGAAGGAAGGAAGGAAGGAAGGAAGGAAGGAAGGAAGGAAGGAAGGAAGGAAGAAGGGTAGAGGGAGGAAGTAGCTTGCTTGGAAGACATTCCTCCAACTGTTACATGAAAAATATGGAAACCTAGGGAATACAGAGATGGCTCAGGGATTAAGAGCACTTCCTGGTTTTGCAGAAGACCCAGGTTTGATTCCCAGTACCCACATGGTGGTTCACAACTATCTATAACTCCAGTTCCAAGAGATTCAATGCCCTCATTTGGCATCCACAAGCACTGCGCACACATACACTCAGGTACACACATATTAAATAAATAAACCTTAAAAAAAACATTGAGACTCTAAGAGAGCCCCATGAAAAAATATGTATAAGAAGAAACTATCAAAGTGGTGTTTTACATGCGGGTCAGTGATTTGCCTGAATGTAAGTGCAATGCCCAAAGAAGACAGAAGAGGGCGCTAAATCACTCTAGAGCTGGAGTTACAGCAGTCCCTGCAGAGCAAGCTGTGCGGAGGGAGTTAAGATGCTCTGTAAATTGGGACTAAGTCTCCCAATTTGTTTGTCAGCAGTTTGCTAAGATTGATTCTCGCATTTGCTCCTGCAAAAACATTAAGCAGAAGCTAGAGGGAGCCCTACAGATGAGATGTAGACAGCAGGTCAGCATATTCCCTTAAATGTCATGATTGCATTCCTAGGAACTGATCCTAAGGCAAGGTTCAGGAACGTATCAGTGGTGCACACGTGTTGGGTGATCCTCGAGCCTTGTTTTGTAAGCAGGAGCCATTCTATGCCCACTCCCAGAGATGCAGTACAGAGGTGGCACATAGCACATCTCCTCTGCCAGCTGTAATTTCATGCTTTGCAAAGAAATGGGAGAGGGGAATAATATTTGTTACATGATAAAGATGTGCTGCTTGGACACAAAATGTGAGGAGTGATTTCCATACATATCATCACAGTCTTGAAGTTCTCTAATTAGACTTTTAAAGAGAGTTCTGAGGACGTAGCCCAGGGTATCCTGTGTGGTAGGCATCCCCAGCCCCAACTGTACTATTTTTAATATGAAATAAAATTCATTGTTACTAGAAGAAATACATAGCAAATGAAAACTTGAATATATACACAAAACACATATACCACTTTTGACTTACTTTGCACAATTCTACATATTTTGAACCTCAATAAAACATTTCTAAGAATGATATAATTTACTCATGTAGACCAATAAAAGTCCAAGCAGAAGCTGAGACGGCCTCGGGAGCATAAACTTTTTAAAATCCTAGGTTAAAACAGCTTCATGGAAGACTTCTATACAAGTAAGTAATCCTCATCTTACTTAGCTTGCATTGGGGCATACAAAAAAAAAAAACTGAACCAATTTCATGAAGTAAGCAATGTATATGAACAATATTACTATCACCTCTGACAAGGGCTGAGAGTGTGTCTCTGTGGTGGAACACTCACCTGGCTCATGCAAGGCCAACAGCTCAAGCACACACCCCCAGCCAAAACGCACATAAAATAAAAGTCAATAGCAAAATTCACATAAAACAGTAATATAAAAATCTAGCAGTTCAATTAGTGTATCGCAGTCAGGGTGATTATGAGGAAGACAATATCCCCCACATTCATATTTCATCTAAGGTTAATAATTACACCAAAAAAGCATTTGTCAAATCCTCAGACTTGTTTGCTAAAAAGAGTCAATGAAACAGATTCTACAGTTAATTTTAAAATTTTTTAAATGTATTATTAATGTGTATGGTTATATGTGATTGTACATGTGATCTTGTGTATACATAATTGTGTCTGTATGGTTATATGTTCATGATTATGTCTACACACAGTGGTGTGTATATGACTGTGTGCATGTATGATTCTGTGTTTATATGAGTGTGTGTATATGACTGTGTATATGAGTGTGCAGGTGTTTATGTGTGTGTGATTATGTATGGATGGTTGTGCGCGTATATATGATTGTGTGTGTGTAACTGTATATGGGTGTGTGACACGTGTGTAAGAGTGTGGATACACACACTATGAGGTCAGAGGACAACTTTTAGGGGCTGGTTTTCTCCTTTGACAATGGATTCCAGGGCCTGATCGGGGTGATGAGATCATGGCAGGCACTGTTATCCACTAAGCCACCTCACCAGTCTTCCGCAGACACTTCTTAAACATGTCTTAAGTCATATGCACACAAGCACACTGCAGCCCCCAATCCATTGCGCCCTTTAGTGGAGAAACACTAGGAGAGCCAGGAAGTCATGAAAACCTGTAATCCCACAGTCACCTCTGTTGCTGCAGAGCACAGCAACAGAGCACATGCAGGCACCATGCAGGAATGCCTCCCTCTCCACAGAACAGCTCTCCAGTCAACTGCTTTACATCTCAATCGACCTATTTTCCTGCAACAGTGAGATCTGGGGTGCATCGCTAAGAGATCAAACACATACCTATTATCCCAAGCTTAGCAGCAAACATCAGGGACACTCCAATAGGAAAACCAAACCCGTAGTAACCGATAGTGTTCAGGACAGCGCCTATCTTTTGTTTTCCCGTGCCTCTCAGGACCCCGCCACAGGTGCCCTGCAGGGAGGGAACCGACAGCAGCATAGAAGTCAGCAACTGCTCATCACGTCCAGTTCAGAGTACAGTGTCGCTGTCCCATAGACCAAGCTGTCCCCAAAGCAGACATCACAGCCGAGATGAAGAAAAACATCCTGTTTCAAACACTACTGGGAAAAGGCACACAGCAGCTTGTGTTAAAGAACTGTCAGGTCGTGGGCTTTATGCTATGAACTTGACACCATCTAGAGTCACCTAGGAAGAGAGGACCTCGACTGAGGAATTCACTCTATCACACTGGCCTGTGGGCATATCTGTGGGGACTGATGTGGGAGGGACCAGCTCACCATGGGCGGTGTCAACCTGATGTGGGAGGGACCAGCTCACCGTGGGCGGTGTCAACCTGATGTGGGAGGGACCAGCTCACCGTGGGCGGTGTCAACCTGAGGCAGGTGGTTTCAGTTCCCACCTCCAGGTTTCTGCCTTAAGGTCCTGCCTTGGTTTCCATAAATGGGTTGTGATTTAGGACATGAAAGCCAAAGAAACCCTCTCCTCCCCAAGTCGCTTTTGGTTGTAGATTCTGTCACAGCAAAAGACAGGTGACATTATTTAAATTTCTGACTATTTCAACTGCTTACAGTTAGTTTACAAAGTCTCATATTGTCTGAAAAGTTAAAGGCTTCAATAATGGCACCTTAGCAGGAAAGAGTGGGAGTGGCTGAAGACCACCCACAGAGGGTGGGAGTGGCTGAAGACCACCCACAGAGGGTGGGCATCTCTGCCACTATTTTCATCACTGCTGTGCTCACAGCCCTGTCTTCAGAGTGATGTGGAGAAAGTGGAGGAAAGCCCACAGGAAGAGAAACCAAATGACAATGACCAGGAAGTCAGGCCACAGAGAATAATTGTTCATACTGAGAATAAGCATCCAAGGATGGTTCTGGAGTGTAGCCAAAGGATCTTGAAACACCCACAGGCCTGCAGAAGATGAGCCCAGGGAGAGACCTTCTGGTGGTCAGTGTAAGCTCATCCTTACTGGCCTGCCTTGGGAGTGTACAGCAGCCACCAAGTCATCGGGTCACCACATCACTGAAGGCATTCAGTGTGGAGAGATGGGGAGAACCAAGGGGACCCTTGCCCTTCACTCCAAACATTAAATCACAGATAAACAAGCTAGGAACATTTTCCACACATGCCAGAGTAAAAATTGCTGCATACTTACCGCAAGTGCATCAAAGAGATGAAAGGGAGCAAAAATGGGCATCACTTGACTCACAAGGGAAATGATGTCCCTGTTACAGGAGAAGGGCAGTAGTCAGCGACTTAAATACACCTGGGTCAGCAAGATGGCTCAGCTGCCAAAGGTGCTGTCGGCTGAGCCTGATGAGCTGAGTTCTACTTCCAGGATTCACGTGGTGAAAGGAAAGAATCGACTCCCATAAGTTGTATACTGACCTCTATGCTCACACACACACACACACACACACACACATATACACATACACATATATATATATACACATATATACACACATACACATATACACACATATACACACATACACATAGACACATATACATACACACACACATACACATAGACACATACACCAACACATACCACTACATAATTTTTAAAAATCACAAGCCTAGCATACATTACATTTTTTGCAAATCAAGTATATGATAAAATCATACTAATTCAGATTTTATTAATAAATAGAGTTTCTGACACTATGAAGATATTTTCTTCTTTTTAAAAAAAAAAGTATTTATTTTGAAACAGAGTCTCACTATGCTGTCCAAACTGGCCTTGAGCTTATCTTCCTGTCCCTCCTGAATAACTGCAATTCTAGGCAGGTCTGGGCCACTAGGCCTGATAATGGTCCACGCTAGTCAACAGACAAGTGGTTAGACTTAAGTACTTATGTAATTATTGTTACTGAAAATACAATAAAAGTGAAGGTTGAGTCTGTGATGTTTGCAAACATGGCCTCAAATGAAGAGTTGAAGAGTTGGCTGCCACAGACCGCCCTGGCCCAGGACGTGCCCATCTGGGGATGAGACTAACCCAAGCTGCCTTCTGTCTCTCACAGCAAAACTCCACTCGGACCTGATGGGTGTCGAGGTACTGGAAGAGTGGGGTGGATTTGCATGGGCTAGCAGCGTTCAATCTTGTTTCTCCTCTGTTCCTGCCTCTCCTTCCTGGTTGTGCTACGGGGCTTTCATGTGGCGTGAAGGGCAACGCCCCCTCCCAAGCAGAAGCATGCAGGGAAGAAAGCGCCAGAGCCAAGACAGTCCCCGGATGGCCACCTACTTGTCATTGGTGAAGATGTAGGCAACCACATCCTTCAAGGCTGCGAGCAGAATCCCCACCAGGAGTGCACAGACACCTGCGAAATAAGGAGGGGTCACAGGAAACAACAGTTCTCCAGAACGTGACAACGCTTCCCAGGGGAGATGGTGTCAGTCAAGAAGTAAGAGTGCGGCTGAGCTGAGGAACATGCACCTGCAGCCCGAGTTTTGTGGGGAGTTGGGGCAGAAGGATTGCTTAACCTTGTGACCTGGGCGTTCACAACCAGCCTGGGCAGCATGGTGAAACCCTGTCTCAAAAGCAGTGTTACAGTGTAAATCCCGAGACCTGCTGTTCTCCATCCCTTGGGAGCATGAGGCTTACATTAAGAATGTTTTTGTCTCTCTAATGCTCAGGGTGAAATTTCATTCCCAAAGCAGAAGCAAGGTGACTGAATCATGAGGGCCCTGCTGCCAGGTGAGGGGGGGCAGGGAGGACAGATGTTTTCTAAAAGGGCCTGCCCCCCCCCCCTTTTCCACTTCCTGCTCTCTCACCACACGAGTTCACCCTGTTCCTCCCTTCAAGACTATATAACATCGAGTAGATCTTGGAAGCTGAGGGCGGATTTCACCAGATAGCCAGACCTCGTGGTACCTTGATCTTAGGCTTTCCAGCCCTAAAAGCTGTCAGCAATAAACCTGGTTCTCAATGAATCTACCCATCTCAGATATTCTGCCGTGCAGGCACAGACTCAGGCATTATACTAACTTCAGTCCGGACATCGGGGATACTGCTCACCAGCACACAGAAGAACAGTGGTACAGGAACACCGGGCCTGGTCAGCGTTCCCTGCCCCCAGAGCATTGCCCACTCGGACGCTGGCAGCCACACCAAAGCCAAAGGGCACCTGGGGATGCGCAGTCATAAGTCACGGTTAAAATCAAAGAAAAGGAAAGGAAGCCTGCATGTTAACTAAAAGCAGCAATTGACGGATGATGAGCGGAAAGGCATTATTGATTTAGTTGGGGGAGGGGCTTGTATTGTGCACCCACACAGGTGGAAGCCAGAGGTCAACCTCAGACACTCATCCTTGAGAGCTGCCCACCTTGCTTTAGGGGTCTCTTATTGGGACCTGGGGCTCATCACTGAAGCTCGACTGGCTGGTCGGGGTGGGGGGCTCTGGCTACAGGGATCTTCCTGTCCCCACCTCTCTGCCTCGAGGATTCCACATGCCACATGCCTGATTTTTATGTGACTTTTTCCCTTCCCCACTGTGACAACTGAGCCTCAGGAAGTCTTCTCAGCTGCCCCTCTCCCCTTCCTACAGTCAGTCCTTTGACAGGTCCCTCATTCCAGAGGTGTCTGGTGACCCAGGGACACAGCCAGCAGCCTCGCCACCTCCGCTGTCCCAGCCTTCACTCCTGGATCCTCTACACACTTCTCTTGGTCTTCTTCCTTCTGTCCTGGTGTCCTCTGGGTCTGTGGTTGAGAACTCTTCTAGTCCTGCCTTCTGCACACCAGGCCTCCTCTAGGACAGTCTTCTTCTGTATTCCGAGATGAGCAACCACTTCCTTCTTTTCATTTTTATATTTATTTATTTATTTATTTATTTATTTATTATTGAGGCAAGAACTCATGCAGCCCATGCTCTATCTGATGCTAACAATTGATTCCATGGCTTCAGGTGTGATAAGCATTCTATCAGCTGAGCTACACACTGCCCTCATTTTTACAATGGATTGGGGTATCCAAAATGGATCATAATCCTTTTGCCCAGATGGTCTCTGTCATCTTTATGAAACAGGCAACCAGAGTACCTTTTTGTACTAGGTGCCTGTGCTGATCTGATTCTCATTTTGCATTCTGCAGTCAGCTGCACTCTGCCTTCCCCCCTCCCTACCCCACCCCCACTCCCATCCCGCCCATTCTCTTCTCTCTTCCACAGCCTCCTAGCTCCTCACCTGGCTGACTCTAGCCGCCTCCTCCTGCTTCCCCAGGCTCCCACACATCTTTCCCTTGAGAGCAAATGGGTCTGCCTGCTGCTCCACCCTACCTCCACCCTTTCTCTTAGCAACCCCTGTGGCAGCCAGCACCACATAGCACCCCTGTTCTCAGAGCCTCTGTCCAGGTTCCACAGTGGGCTGCCAACCCTGGGCTCCCCAGGCTAGCTGCTCTCATTCAATTTCAGTCAGCTTAAACTACTAAGCAGAAAAATACTCCCAGATAGCCCACTTAAAAGGTTTGATGCATCTTAGACCCTGTTTTGTGGCTTTTGTTTTTTGTTTTTAATGTTTTGAGACAAGGTTTCCCTGTGTAATAGCTCTGGCTGTTCTGGATTTAATTTGTAGACCAGGCTGGCCTTGAACTCACAGAGATCCGCCTGCCTCTGTCTCCCAAGTGCTGGGATTAAAGGCACATACCACCATGTCTGGTCCCTGTTTTCTTTTTGCTAGCTTGCTATACACGGGTGAGATTCTGAGATAGTCATGCTGCTTTTTCTGTCTCCTGAGCAGGCCACAGGCCAGAGGAGGGGAGGAACTGATCCCCCACGCTCAAAACCAAGTCCCAGCAGCAACTTCACGCTGGTTAACTGAATACGCCAAGCTTCCTGCTGTCCGAGGCACGGGGCCTCGTTCCGTCTTCACTTGCAGTGGGTAGCTATGGTTTCCTCTCAGTTGTATGCACAACATTTGAAGCACAGAGAACTAGGTGAGGAGCCCATGCCACACAATGGGAGACAGTATGGTCAGTACCCCAGGCCCCCTTCCTCCTTCTCTGCACCTCTGTTAAATGTAGCTATAATGGCCCAAGGGTTTTATACAAAGAAGGTACAAAGTGTTCTCATATTCTTACCATGTAGGCGACAGAAGCCAGTTCATAGATGACGGCCTGGGCTCCCAGTTCTGTCACATTAACAAGGCCTGAAACAGCAACTCAGACAATACAAGTCAGACAGTAGACGGGAGGAACCATTTTCTTTACGAAACTAGAACACATATATATTTATACATAGGCTTGTGTCTGTGTGTGTGTGTCTGCAACTGTACTATGTCTCTAGCTTCTCGCCTAAATTTTCATTTAAGAGAAATCAAGGATGGCCCAGATGCAAAAAACCCTAGACACCTCTTCCTGGCAAGTTGCCAAGACTCTCGGCATAGCAAGTGATGTGTTCACTCTACAAACCCCTGATCTATCAGGGAAGACACCCTGAGGACCAAAGTTGGGTAAGATGAGGTTCCTGGGTGGCGGGGTCTCAGGAGTCAAGTGGTACGAAGGGGAACAGGACAGCTTTGGGGACAACTGAAGGAGGCAGTGTCCACAGTAAGTTATTGCTGCTGTCTGAACTATAAACATTACCAGAAACAAGACCAAAATAATTATAGGTCTGCAGAAACACGTGTCTCAGCTGACACACAACCAAACTCAGCGGGAAGCCTGGCAAAGCCATCGACTGCACAGGGTGGTCAGAGAGTCAAGATAGCTGTGGAGTTTGTCATCTCATCCCACGAGCCCTCCTTTCCTTGATCACAAAACACAGGCGGACATAGCAGAGTGAGAGCGATGCCAGCGCATGCGCTGACGGCCGGCTGCGGGTTCATGCCTATATTGCAAGCCCCCATGAGGACCCCGAGGACCCCACAGAAGCTTCCACTTCTCTGAGCTGCCACTGCCCAGGCTGGGTGCAGGTTCCCCGGGTACAGACAGACCTGCAAGGAAGGTCCCAATCTCGAAGGTCCACCACTCGATGCACACCATGAACATACTGGGGATGGCCAGGCGCGTGTAGGAGCTCCACTCCTGGAAGCACTCCCTTGTCCACCCTGGAGAACAGGCGAGAAAGTAGGTGTGTGCACTGTGTGACAGCCACCACCTCTCACACAGAGCCGGAGACGAGGGTGCCGGTTCCCCAGCAGGATACGGGGTGTCAGGGAAGACCACAGCTTGAGAGGGAAGAACCAAACTGGCCATGTAAGAACTGGACTCCAAAACCAAGTGTATAAACAAACACCCACATGAGTTATCAGCAGAGACTTAACAGGCTGACTATCAGCAGCACCCCTCCCCCACAGCAACTATGGCAGAAAATAGCAAAGACCCACAGATACAGAGAGAAGTGGAAATCTTACGTACTGTTATTGAGAACATAAACATGAACAGATTCCTCTAGAAATGAATGACGGAATCCCTACATGAGTCAGCAGGGTTTTTTTGTTCGTTTGTTTGTTTGTTTGTTTGTTTGGGGGGTCTTTGTGGCTCTGTGTACAGAATTTGAAATCCCAAAATTGAAATGGGATTTAGGGTCAAAGAACAGTTCATATGTTCCGCCACAGGAGCCCAGAGTGCTGGAGAGCTCCATGTCAACTCAACAAAAGCTAAGGTCATCTGGGAGTAGGGACCCTCAAGTAAGATCAGGTTGTAGGCAAGCCTGTATGGTATTTTCGTTTTTATTTCTTTTATTTAACTTTATTTTACGTGCATTGGTGTGAGGGTATCAAATCCCCTTGAAGTAGAGATACAGACAGGTGTGAGCTGCTGTGTGGGTGCTAGGAATTGAGCCTGGATCCTCTGGAAGAGCAGCCAGGGCTCTTAACCACTAATCCATCTCTCTAGACCCTCTTATTTTATTTTATTTTATTTTATTTTATTTTATTTTTTATTCTTCTCTCATAAATTACATTCTGACTGCAATATCCCTTCTCCCCATGCCTCCCAGTCCACCCCCCATCTCCCCTTTCCCTCTGATCCCCTCCTCCTTGTTTTCTTTTTTTTTTTTTTTTTTTTTTTTTTTTTTTTTTTAAGATTTATTTATTTATTATATGCAAGTACACTGTAGCTGTCCTCAGACACTCCAGAAGAGGGAGTCAGATCTCGTTACGGATGGTTGTGAGCCACCATGTGGTTGCTGGGATTTGAACTCCTGACCTTTGGAAGAGCAGTCGGGTGCTCTTACCCACTGAGCCATCTCACCAGCCCCCTTGTTTTCTTAAAAAAAAAAACAAACAAACAAAACCAAAAGCCTCTGGGGGTGGGGGGAAGATCAACTGAACATGGCATAACAAGATAAAAACAAGACTAGGCACAGCCCTCATATCAAGGTTGGACTAGAAGGAAAAGGGTCACAAGAGCAGGCAAGAGTCAGAGACATCCCACACTACCACTGTGAGGAGTTCTACAGAACACTAAGCTACACAACCATAACGTACAGCAGAGGGCATAGCTCAGACCCCGTACAGGGACCGTGGCTGTTGCTTCAGTCTCTCTTAGCCGCTAAGAGCCCTGCTTTGTTGATCCTGTGGGCCTTGTTCTTATGGTGCTTTCGACCCCTCGTGGCTCCCTCATCCCCCACCCCCTCTCTGGCTCCTTCATCCCCCACTCCCTTTCTTCACGGTTCCCCTGGCTTCATCTAGTGTTTGGCAGAGGGTCTCTGCATCTGCTCCCATCAGTTGCTAGATAAAGCCTCTCTGAGAACAGTTGGGCTAGGTACTGATCTATGACTATTGCAAGGTAATATTAGGAATCAGTTCATTGACTTTTTTTCCAGTTGTATTTGGTTCTATCCTGGGTCTCTGAGTGGTCCAGTTTCTGGTTCTTGGACATCCAGGCAGTTCATCCTGAGCGAGGTAACCCACATGCAGAAAGACAAGCATGGTATGAACTCTCTTATATGTGGGCATTAGCTGTGATGGATAATCATGATATACAATCCACAGGCCCAGAGGGGCTAGGTAACGTGGGCTCAAGGTGAGAAGCATGGCTCTCCCTGGGAAGGAGAAATAGATTTCATGGGTGGACTGGGGACAAGTATGAGTGTATGTGGGGGGGAGGGGGACAGGAGGGATAGGGAGTAGGGTGGAAGGAGAAAGTACTGGGAGATATGGCAGGAACTGGGAGACATTTTGGAGTGACGTAGAAACCTAGCGAAATGAAAATTCCCTGGAGTCTATAAGGGTAACCTAGCAAAGACTTCTAGTAACAGGGGTTATGAAGCCTGAACTGACCATCTTCTATAACCAGACAAGGCTCCCAGCAGTGAGACTGGGACACCAAACCAGCCACAAAACCTTAGACCTACAATCTGCCCTGCCTGCAATAGGGTAATGGTGGCACAGGACTTGTGGGAGTAGCCAGTCAATGATAGGTCCAACTTGGGGCCCATGCCTTGGAAGGGAGACCTGTAAGGCATTTTCTTAACTAGTGATTGATGGGGGAGGGTCCAGTGCATTGTGGGTGGGGCCACTCCTGGCCAGGTGGTCCTGGATTCTCTAAGAAAGCAGGTTGAGCAAGCCATGGGGAGCAAGCCAGTAAACAGCACCCCTCCATGGCCTCTGCATCAGCTCCTGCCTCCAGGTTCCTGTCCTGACTGCCTTTGATGATGAACTGTGATGCGGAAGCATAGGTCAAATAGACCCTTTACTCCCCACATTGATTTTTGGTCAAGGTGTTTCATCACAGCAATAGTTACTGTCTAGGACAAAGACTAACCACATAAGCAAGCCCCAAGTCCAAGAAACCCTGCATCAGGAGAAGAAAATGCAAGAGTGAATGAGGAATGTTCTCAGCATCAGCCTTGGGCTTCCACAGACATTTTCACACTATGCCAAAGCACATCTGAACACGCACACAAACATATGGAAGAAAGAAAAATAAAAGGTTCAATAAAGTTACGGTAGAAAATGTCCCAAATGTGAGCAGAGAGGTGGCCATTCAGAGCAAGTTACACTTAGAACCCCCAAATAGGGAGACCTGAGAAGAATCAACCCACAATACTCTACAGTGGAATTGCTAAGACTACAAAATAAAGAAATATTAAAATCTGTAAGGAAAAAAAGCACCTTGTAAAGGCGAGCCAATCAGAATTACATCTGACCTAGCCCAGATCCTACAACTCAGGAAAGTATAGAGTGATTTACTCACACACTCACACACACACACACACACACACACAGAGAGAGAGAGAGAGAGAGAGAGAACACTCACGAGTAAGTCAGGCAAGCTTACAATATAAAGCAAGGTTATCTTTTAAAACCAACGAAGTAGGGCTGAGGATGTAGCTCAGTTAATAGAGGACTTGTCAAAAATGCAAAACTCAGTCCCCAGAACCACATAACCCAGGCCCTGGGACCCCTGCCAACAATCAGGAGGAGGAGGAGGGAGGCAAGAGAATCAGAAAATCAAGGCCATTTTCTACTATGTATCAAGTTCAAGGCTTCCTAGGATACATGGGATTCTCTGTTTAAAAAACAAAAAACTAGATAAGTAAAGCTATTTTAAGGGAAGCACAAAGCTAACACTGCAGAAGATACTTAGAGGAATCCCACACACAAAAGAGAGAGGAAAGCAAGCATATGCACAAGAGCACAGAGAATAACTTTATGATGCACAGATGAACAAGGAAGGACTGGGAAATAATTATGTCCCATTCAAAATGACATCAGCCCTTATGTGAATACACGAATAAGATGGTCGTGGAAAAGGGGAAATGAATAAAATAAACAGCCAACTCCACCATGAAAAAATTAGAGGAATCAGCAAAACCTTCCAAACAATAAATAACCCCGAGTGTGAATGGTCTCCGCGCTTCAGTTAAAAGATATAAAGTATCCGATTGGACTAAAAGCGACGCTTAACTTATCCAAGAGAAGCACTCCTCAGTGGTAAAGATGCACACTCACAGAACGCAAAGGGGTGGAGGATGACAACACCAACCAAATGGAAGCTGAAGCTGAAGCAGACTTCAAGCAGAGACAGACGGATTAAGAAGGCACCAAATGCTGCCAATGGGACCGTCCATTAAGAGTATATGATATATAACCTATGCATTAACACTGGGGTCCCAACTACATAAACAAGTACTGTAAGGCACAGCAAGGACATATTAGATCAGATTCAGTAGTTTTGGATGATTTCAATACTTTTCTCGCATAAATAGATAGACCATCTAGATAAAACAAACCACCAAAAGGGAAACTTCCACATTAAAACATACTGTAGATCATGTGGACGTACCACACTCCCATGAGAAACATGCTATTTACAGCCATGGAGTACACATTCAACATGAAACTTTCTCTAAAATAGACCACATCTCATTCTGAAAAAAAAAGTCTTATCAAATAAAATAAAATAACTTCTTTTCTACCATCAGATAATGGAAACAAACTAAAAGTCATTACTAAGAGAAACAATGGAAAATATACAAAGACCTGGAGTTTGAACGGGATGTCATTGAAGAAATCAGGAAAGAAATGTTAAAAAACTCTAGAATCAAATGAGAGTGAAAACAGAATCTATTAGATTCTTTGGAATGCTGTAAGGGTAGCCTCTCACCTTTCTTTCTTAAAATGGTGTGTGTGTGTGTGTGTGTGTGTGTGTGTGTGTGTGAGAGAGAGAGAGAGAGAGAGAGAGAGATAGAGAGAGAAAGAGAGAGAGAATGAGTATGTGAGAGAGTCTCTGTGTGTGAGAGTATGTGTGTATGAGAGAGAGTGAGAGAGTGTGTGTGTGAGTGTGTGAGTGTGTGTGAGAGAGTGTATGTGTGAGTGTGCAGGCATACATGTGTGTGTGTGAGAGAGAGAGAGAGAGAATGAGTATGTGAGAGAGTCTCTGTGTGTGAGAGTATGTGTGTATGAGAGAGACTGAGAGAGTGTGTGTGTGAGTGTGTGTGAGAGAGTGTATGTGTGAGTGTGCAGGCATGCATGTGTATATGTGTGTCTGTGTGCAAGCATGCCACAGCACACATGTGGAGATCAAAGGGCAACTTTCAGAAATTCTCTCTCTCCTTTCATGTTAGGTTCCGGAGATGAACTCAGGGAGTCGGGTTTGTGAGGAGCCGCTTTTACTTGCTGAGCCGACGATTTACCCTCCCATTCTTTCTACACCAAAAGAAGCCAAATCCAACCAAACAAAAAACAAAACCCATAAATCCTTCCCCTCTATCCACCTAGACTGTTTCTCCTTCATCTTTCCATTTAATCCATTTCATTAACTTAGCTATTTCATTCACAGTGGTGCAAAGGAACAACTCTATTAGCACAAAAAGTTCCACCAGCCTCCTTACAGACTCCAAAACAATTGGTACTTACAGCATGATGGCTGTACAGGTGGTTGTTAGTATGTTGTTCTTACAGAGTATTCATCTCTGGGTAGGAACGTTATTGCAGACAGTAGCTGTCTCTCAAGAGAGGACTGGGAATAATGTCTGGGGAATGCCAGTTCTACAGAGGGAAGGGATAGATAGTAAGAGCAGCCTTTGGGTGCAGGACAATGAGTGGGATGCTGCTGCCTCCCTGCTGTCTAGCTTTCACTGGTGAAAGCTGCTGCGCAGGACGCTGGGAGAGAGATGTCATCAATGTCTTACTCAGCTGCACACCTTCCATGTTACAATACCAACATGCCAGCTAAGACGACCCCAGGGACGCAATCTCGTCCTGGCTGCATTCTGGTTGGACCTAGGACCCACTTCTCAGGAGGCAGTTCATGCTTTGTACTGTGGACTTGGTCAAAGGTCCAATGCTGGGGAGGTCAGAGTCTCTAGTGATAAACCTAAACTGCTTCTGTTTGATTAAGTGTAAGCGTCGTTGAACTGTCTCCTAAGTACGTGAGCATACACCCTAGACTGGTGCCATGCTCAGCCTTGGTCAGAGAAGCCTCTCTTCACAGAGAAAGGCAGTAAATGCAGAAACTCAAGCTGGGCCAGTTGCCGAGAATAAGTGATTGTTGAATAATAAGTGATTGTTCATCCCTTAACGGGGACAGCCCTGTCACCACCTCCAGGGTGCAGAGGATATAGTGCAAGAGACAGTGGGAAGAATACAAGAGTCAGGTTACAGGGAAGAGGGCTGTGAAACACCGTCTCCCAGACACAGCATGGCTACCATTCTCATGAGCTCAGTAGCTATAGTTGTCTGCACATGACCTGGGCAAGACTGAGCTTGCAAATATCCAGTCGTGGATGGAGGACAGGCTCATGGGGCTCAGCCATTCCTCAGAACCCATGGCCAGAGTAAGTCTACTATTATTCTTGTATTACAGGGACATAGTATAAAAGTGCCTCTAAGCTCATCTCTTTACGTATAAATCCTAAGAGCAAAAGGGTAGGGAGGACTGGAGGGAGACAGTGTCATCTGACACTGCACTCATGAACTCAACAGCAGCTGTGGCTGCCTGCACATGATCTGAAAAGATAGCCAGTCAGTGTTCTAGCATGAAAGGGGGAAGGATTACATGAGCCCCCACCCACAGCAAAGGAGCTATGGATGGCTGATAGATTCTTGGGGAGGAAGTGTCAGTTTCTTTAAGGGTGTGTGGCTCCTGGTAGCTTGGCCGTGCTCCAGCTCCAGTGTATGGTCCCACACCCAGAAGTACACAGACAGCACAGACTGGGGACAATAAGCCATTTAAAAAAAAAAAAGACATGAAATTGAAGATAGAAAGTGAGAGTGGGTGGGGAGAGTCAAAGGGAAGGGTTAGGAGTAAATGTGATCAAAATACAACATATGAAACTTTCACAGAATTGATTAAAATGTTTATTAGAGGATCTTTTTAAAATATTTAAAGGCGAGAACTTTTAAAATAAGGATGGACAGATATAAAAAAGAAACACAAAATATTTAGAAATTAAAATATAATTGCTGAAATTAGGAACAAATGAATCTGAAACTGAATAAGATGAAGGTTTAGGACATCAGGGGATGGGGAGATAGTTCAATATGTAAGTGTACTTGCTATGCAAGCTTGAGGGCCTGAGTTCTAATCCCCGGCTAAAAGGCCAGGTGTGGCTGCATGTACCTGTAACCCTGATGCTATGAGGGGTAGAGTTGGGAAGGCTGCTGGGGCTTGCTAGCTGGCTCCAGGTTCAATGGCAGACCCTGCCTCAATGAAATAATGCAGAGAGTAGGGGAGCAGGACCTCTAATGCCCTTCTCTGGCCTCTGAACATGTGTTCATATGTATACACAGATACACAGTCAGACAGACAGACAGACAGACAGACAGACAGACACACACCATATAAGGCTCAGGAGAGGGGAAGACAAGGTGTGTCATACATGACAGAGGTAAGAAACCTGTGTGCTGGACACACTACAGTGAGCAATGCAGTTGTTTCTCCAACTGTCTTGGCTCACTTCCCCCTGGGCTCTGATAGCAAAACACCTCCTCGTGGATTCCAGTTATGCATGCCGCTATGTAAACCTTCAATGGCTAAGCTAGGCTGGGCAGGTTCCTTTTTCCTGAACTTATTTTGGAATGCACCATGGCTGGCACGAATACAGCTAGAGCCTAAGGATGTTTGAGACTCACAGTGTGATCGATGATTCGGTGGAGAATCATCACAGCAGATTAGAGCCATTGAATGAAAAGTCACCGACGAGCCAGAAGCTCAAATGCTCTGCTTTTGTACAGCTCACATCCCAGTTACAAAGTGTGTCTTTCCAGTTAAGAAGAAAGCCAGTGAGCACCACGGTTCTCTTCCCCCACTTCCTGACAGCCCATGCAATGTGACCAGCCACCTCACCCTGATGCTGTCACTCCCCGTCCCCAAGCCCCCACATGCACATGATAGACTATCTCCTCACAAACAACTAGCTGAAACAAATCCCTCCCACATTAAGTTGCTTCTCATCAGTTATCTGGTCACGCCACTGAGAAAAGCAGCTAATAACATCTATTAAAGGCACAGTGTATAATTGTTGGCAGTTACCAACATAACCAGGTAGCTGGCAGAAAACAACTGAAATCATCCAGAAAAGGCCAGCCTAGAGACTAAGACTGACATCTACCCAGGCTGAGGCTGGGGAGAAAATTAACTCCAAACTGTCCGGAGGAGTCAGTTCTGTTATGGAAACATTTTAAATCTAGACCATATTAATGTGAGCCTATACACCAGTGAAAATAATTCCAAATGAGTCTATTTTACAGTAGACAAATTATATTTCAGTGAAGCTGTTAAAAATCAAAATCATTTTCTTAATTTTGACTTGGGAAAAACTCTGAAATGACTAAGAATTGTGAGCCGAGAGGGAATTAGCGAACAGTACCAGTATGTGGATGTGGAGTCTGGCAGAGCAACACCAAGATTCTCTCAATGTTCATCTACCTCTGTCAGCTTTAAAAGTAAAACAGAAGCAAATGGCAGGCTAGAAGAAAAGCAGGGAACTAAGTGTGTTCTTATTTTAGGCACTCTTAACAGATTCATTTTGTTTTAAAACATGAATATGTAAATTACACTTGTTTTGGGTAATAAGAGGTGTGTTGGGGGAGGGACCAATCTTCACAAGTAGAAGACTAAAACGCAACAAAAACCTATTGAAAATGCATAAAAGGCCTTCATGTAAGACCTGACACTCTGAAATCTTTATAGAGAAAGACTTCAAGAGTCAGCTCAGACAAGGACTTTATAAAAATAACTCAAATAGCTCAAGAAAGAAGAGCAGAGATTGGTAATTGAGTTGTACAGAATTGAAAGGCCCTGGCACAGCAGAGGAAATGACCACCAGAATGGACAGACCACCTATGAAATAGGATTTAAAAATCTCTACAAGCTATTCTTCTGATAGTGGGCAAATATCCAGAGTTCATAAGATAAAAGGCTAAGAGCGATTAATTCAGCCAATTAGTGGGTAAGTGAATTGAGTAGCTTCAAATAAGAATATGACCAGCAAATGTATGAAAATTTGGGACAACCCCAGAGGCCAGGGAAACAAAAATGGAAAGTACACAGAGATTTACCGTGTGCCAATCATAATGGCTATCATTAAGAAAACAAGCAACTGTCAACTGCCAGCGAGAATCCAAGGGAAAGAAACTTTATATCCTGCTGACAGGAACTGCAAGGCAGTATGGTAGGGCCTCAAACTCCCAAACATAGGATGGCACGTATATGATCTGGCTATACCACTCCTAGGCTCGCCTGAAGGCAACCGAGTCATTTTACAGCAGAGACCTCCAAACTTATGATTCTCATGATGCTAACATGAGCCATGGTATGGGATCAGCATAAATGGGACCTCTCAGATCTAACAGCTATTTATAGAACATTTCATCCTAAAGCAAAAGAATATACCCTCTTCTCAGCACCTCACGGTACCTTCTCCAAAACTGACCTTATAACTGGTCACCAAATAGGTCTCAACAGATACAAGAAGACACACCATACACAAGTAAACAAGGTACATACACAAATATAAAAAAATTCATAACGAAATGCATTTTTTGTTTTGTTTTTTTCAAGACAGGGTTTCTCTGTGTAGCCTCGGCCATCCTGGAACTTGCTCTGTAGACCAGGCTGGCCTGGAACTCACATCTGCCTTTGTCTCCTGAACGCTGGGATTAAAGTGTGCAGCACCACTGCCCAGCTGATGCCCATTATTTGTGTAAATTATACACTAATAAAACATGGGTGGAAAAAAAATCAGAAGACCCTGGGCTCAGCCATCAGTACTGGGGACAGGAAGATGGGAGAGAATAAATCCCACTTTTAACATCATAAGAAGAGGGTACTTAGGAGTCTAAGCAAGGAGCCAGTGGTGGCTACAGTGGGAGCTTTAGCTCAGGGGAAAGAGACTGAGGACATGCATATAGAAGGTCTCCATGGTCTTGGACCTGAGCAATCAGGACTGTCAAAGCGTCCAGGTACTGCCTGGCTTTGTGTCATAGAGTCATAGAGAGAGGAAGGAGCCTTCCTTGAGGACATGCCTCCATGAGATCCAGCTGTAAGGCATTTTTCTCAATTAGTGATCACTGGGAGAGGATGCAGCCCATTGTGGGTGGGGCCACCCCTGGGAAGGCCATCCCGGATTCTATAAGAAAGCAGGCTGAGCAAGCAAGCCATGGAGAGTATCGTGTCCTCTGCATCAGCTCCTGCCTCCTGGATCCTGCCCTGCTTGAGTTCCTGTCCTGACTTCCTCTGGTGATGAACAGCAATGTGGAAGTAAGTGTAAGCTGAATAAACACTTTCCTCTCCAACTTGTTTTTTGGTCATGGTGTTTCACCGCAGCAATAGAAACCCTAACTAACTAAGACAGTTAACAGTACCCAACATTATCTAACAATCATTGTCAAGATTCCAATAGCATTTGTCACAAAAATAGGGGAAAAAAAGTTCTAGAAACACAATCCTGAAGAACCACAGCAATCTTGAACACTAACAGTAATGGCAACATCCTGATTTCAAACCATATTCCAGAGCTATCAAAACTTCAGCTGCATGGCACTACCACAGAAAACGGCGGATACAGCCAACTAATCCTCACCGAAAGCTCCGAGGCTACAAAGCCAGGAAAGGCGGTCTTTTCAGGAGTAGCATTGACATCACTGGATCTCTACACAGTCTTGTGACTAACATCATGAGGCACAAGTCAAGCTGAAGTTAGATCATCTTAGAAAAGATTTTAAGATTTAGAGTTAAGAAACTCTAAGATTATAAACTGAAGATTATACCATATACAAACATCAACTCAGAATGGATTCAAGAATTGCTATGATCTCAAAATCAAAGAAGAAATCATAGGGGGAGAGGCCAAGGCACCAGGATTAGTAAAGGCTTTTTGCAACCAAGAAGAATAACATAAAACTAAAATAAAAGGGCAGCCCACAGAATGGGGGGAGCTATCTAATGTACCTGATAAGGAGTTTAAATCAAAATATATAACTTATATAACTCAATAGCAAGGGGGGGGGAGGACTCAAACAGACATTTCTGAAAAGAAATCATCTAAACACTCAGCTGTTTTGTAATGAGCTCTGCAGATGGCAATCAGTCAATCAATCAATCAAT
Organism: Mus musculus; assembly: GCF_000001635.26. Classification (NCBI taxonomy): domain Eukaryota; kingdom Metazoa; phylum Chordata; class Mammalia; order Rodentia; family Muridae; genus Mus; species Mus musculus. The sequence goes on from NC_000077.6 coordinate 61,324,709, forward strand.
CAATCAAGTGTTTGCTCCATAAATCAGAGAACCTGAATTCAGATCCCCAGGACCCATACAGGCATGGTGGTGTTTACCAGTAATCCCAACATAGGAGGGGGGAGAGATAGGGAGACCCTGGGGGGCTTGGTGGCCAGCCAATGTAGGTGACCTGGGCAGGGGTGCTTTAGGTTCAAGAGAGATGATCTCGAAACAATAAAATGGAAAGCAATTGATGGTGACACTGGATGTCACCCTCTGGCCTCCACATGCACCCACATGCACACATGCACCACATGCACACGAGCACACATGCACACATGCATATGTGTACCCACATGCACACACAACAATACAGGCATAATTGTGTTGAGTTATCACAAAGGTGTGTATCTGTAATCCCAGTTATTGGGAAGGCTGAGACAAGGTGGGGGACATAAGGTAGGTGGCCATGGGGGCGGGGGGAGGTCCACAGACTTGAAGCTACCCTGGGCAACTAGCAAGGCCATGTCTCAAAATCTAAAAAACACAAAAGTGCTGGGGATGTAGCTCAACCAAACAAACTACACAATAAAAAAAATCACAGTCACACCTGAATTATATACAAGCTTTATCAACTTTCCCTCAGTAAAGCTGGAAAAAACAGAAACAAAACAAAACAAAAATCTAGTTAATCCTGTAGGTGTCCACTAAAAGGTTCTGAGCTACGAAGCCAAGAGTTGTCCTGGTTGTGAGAAAATGGTCTCCTCACTTACGTTGATATGACAGTAATCTAGCTTAAATTGTGTAGCATGAATTTTTTTCAAGCAACAGGATTTCATATTAGTTGTTTTTAATTTATTAAATATTTTAAAGTTACTGTAACTTAAAACCCAGTATCTAGTATATTGTTTTATGGACGAAGGGCTATTTTGGTAACTATACAAACACAAAATCACACAGTGTCCCTAGTAACTTTTCTATTTTCAGTAACAAACATTTTCCATGTTTTGAGATTTCCTAAAAGATAAAAAAAAAAATCTGAAACTTCTATGGAAAAGAAATCCACAAGCCAGAGAGCTATGTCCCTGAACCTCCCCTGCCCAACGCCAGGCCGCAGAGTCACATACCTCCCCAAGTGTGGATGTGGATTCTCTTCCACCACACGTAGAGGAAAAGCAGGGCAGACAGGAAGAACTGAGAGGTGGTGTTGGCCCAGGCCGACCCTCTGCAGGAGAAAAGGCCATGGCTAGTTTGAGTGTGTCCTTCCAAAAAGGAACCGACCGAACTCCCCCCACCCCAGCCTTCCCCCTCCTCCCCTTCCCCCAAGCCTGTATTCGTAGGTGAGCCTGGAGTGCCTGCCTGCACTGTCTTCCTTCTGTGTTTTGGCTGAACCCATATGTAATAGATTTGTCTGTCTTTATGGAGATGACTCTGCTGTTCATCCCTGTGACCCTGAAGGGCCTGAATCTGTATGCTTTCTGCAAACTGTCCACCTTAAGCAACGCCCAGTTAAGCATGTCTTAGATGGTGACTAGCAAAAGGGACTGAAGGACCAGCTCCTCTATTCATTTGCTCATCCAAGCCATGGCTTTAGTCCACAGGATTTGAGCTTGTTTGTTTTCCATAGAGTATAATGCTGGGCACCATCAGTGGGAGCCCTTCCTTACCACAGGTAAACGCTGGGCCAACGCAGCGTCCCCACGCGGCAGCGCCCCACTCGGCAGCATCACAGCCTTTTCCAAACCACGCTCTTGTCTGAGCCTCACACTTTATTATTTATGAGCCCATCCCTGTATTTCCTCCTCCTTTTTCCATACTCCAAACTATCCCAGACATATCTCTTTAAGAAAAGTCCAACATTCTGTCTCTGAGGTGCCCTTCACAGGGGGACATGGGCCCTCTGTGATGTCTAGTCAACACACTGGTCCATGGTGCTCTCTCTCTCTCTCTGCTCTAACCAATGCCCGGGTGACAGTTGTCCTTGGCTGTCTTTGGTTGAATTAAGAGATGTCTAGAAATAATTAAAAACAAAACAACAACAACAAAAAGCAAACAACCAAACCAAACAAAACACCCGTGTGGTTCTGCGGGGCATGTATAGGAGTGGACATAGGAGGCACTGACTGAGAGAGACCGTACCATCCAGCAAGCTGGCGGTCCAGATACAAAGAAGTTAAAAGAAGGAAGCATGCTGGAGTCTGCAAGCACCCTTTCCTTTCTAGATACGGGTATTTATTGATGCTATTGATGCTGATCCACTGTCATCAGACTACAGCTTTGTTCTTGTTTGGCTTTTGCCAGTGTGACAAAACCTAGACACATCTGAGAAAGGGGACTCTTAAGTGAGAGAATGCCTCCGAGACTGTCTTGCGGGGGTGTTGTCTTGGTTTCCTTGACTAATGACTGTGGGTGGGACCAGCCCTGGGTAGGTGGTCCTGGGTGGTATAAGAAATATAAGAAAGCAGGCTGAGCAAGCTAGTCAGCAGAGTTCTCCACAGCTCCTGTCCTGACTTCGTGATATGATGTGGAAGTGTAAGCAGAATAAACCCTTTCATCTCCAAGTTGCTTTGGTCATGGTGTCTTATCACAGCAACACAACCCTGGCTAAAACAAGTTTCCTCAGCCTTTCAAACTGGACATAGCTCCAGGGACCCCACACAGAGCTCCCAGGCCTTCAGTGCTAGTTTGGAATGGCTGAGGCATGTTCAAAGAGTAGATATTCACTGATAGAGCCCAGCTCCTATCATGTAAGTCCATCCAAGAATTCCCCTTTTGTAATGTGTATGTGTGTATGTGTGTGTGTATGTATGTATGTATGTATGTATGTATGTATGTATGTATACAGACATATACACTCTTCTCCTTGGAAACTCTGGCTGATACAGTCTCCATCCTTCTGACTTGAAGAAGATAGTATGGGAACCAGGCCTTGTGCATGCCAGGCAAGCTCTCTACCACAGAACTTCACCCCTTCCCATGGTCCTCTTTAATTATGGCTGGCATGGTTTCATTGACACTCAGAGACCACATTAACGTGTGCACAGAAACCAAACAAATCACTGCAAAGACGCCAACCAGTTGGCATAACTCATTTTATACTCTAGTTTGTTTTTATTCTCCGTAATTTCTAACGTATTAACTTCTTTTAATTATTTAGTTTTTATTTTCACCTTCCATTTCCTTCCACCAACCTACCCCCCCAACACACACACACACACACACACACACACCCCTCTCTTTCAAATTCATGGCCTCTTTTTCTGTAATTGTTATATATTTATGATTACACAGTCAAGACTCACGGACTAATGAACACAGTGCCCTGAACACCCAAACTGTTGGGCTCAGTCCTCATTTGCTGGTGTGATTCTCTACTTACATATGCAGAGGCTGGCTTTGGGCTAAGGTGAGGAAGGGCCATCAGGACATCACTGGGGTACCCCTAACTTCTTTCTTTCATTACGGGGTCATCTCATCACTGCTCAAGAAGGAACTGGGCTCAGTCACTTAGAATTCAGAGGCCCTGAGAGAAGAAGCCCTTCAGGCCACTGCCCACCCCTGCCTGTCACCCACCTCAGCTTCCAGGTGACAGCAGCTTGTTTGTCAGCACTAACATGGCTCCAGCCACTGAAGCCTTCACATTGCTTCCTCCAACACGGTCTGTCTCTCCACCCAATCTCCACTCCCCCTCTCCCACAATAGGAGCTAGCTAGCTGCTCCCCTGTGGACCCTCAGGCCAGTTCTTACCTCCCGTGCAGAGCACCGGAGCATAGACTATTAGGTGCCTGCTTACCTGTCCACGCTCCCTGCGTCTCTCGTGCATCCCCAGCCCTTTGTTGTGAATGGATTTCGACTTACACCACTCCGAGGTCCAAGGCATACAGCAAGAAGGCGTTCATGCCCACGTTGACGACATTTGCTGCGATCCCAACAATAACTTGGGGCATAATGATGCCCTAGAATTCCCAAACAAATAGGAAAACATTACCATTTTCAAAAGGCAGTTGGCTAGGTTGCCAAGTGAAATTCATAGCTACATAGGTGGCAGTGGTAAAGTCGTATAAGGCTGGTAGAAAAGCCAGGAATGGGGACAGTCAAATGAGTTCTCTCCTTTAATACAGCTTCTTACTGAGCCACCCAGAGCCCGTGGTGGCCTTCTCCAAAGCTGTGTTCACCTCATTACAGCAACAGGGAAGAGAAGGAGTGGTCTTAAGAGGAACACACAGGCTTTGGGGATACTGGGGTCCAGATCCCATTGCTCCTCAGGGCTGTGCTGAGGATCTTGCATGCGTGGCACCCAGAAATGCCCGCTTTGAAGCAAGTGTGTAGAAAAATGTCCAGCCCTTTGCTTAACAGTGTAGGATGTTCTTTTTGTTGTTTTTGAGACATAGTCTCACTATGTAGCCCTGGCTACGCTTTATACAGACCAGGCTGGCCTTGAACTCACAGAGCACCTAGTGTTGTAATTGAAGGCATGGAACCATTGTGCCTGGTAATACTCGTTTCTATCGTTTATGCTACCTCCACTTCCCTGGTCCTCAGATTAAACTTCTCCCTCGTCCTGACGTTAAACTCCTCCAGCAAGCGAACAGAGTTGACTGCTGTTAAAGCAGAGTGATTTCCTCTGGGTTGGGCTTTCTATTTAAAGGCTAGCAAGCTGTCTGTAGGTGACCTGGGACAGGACACAGAAGTGGGGCTCAATTTCTGTCTACCCATTTCTGGTCCTCTCCTTCAACTCCCCTTCTGCCTTTTGTGTGGCATGTACAGCGTCCCTGTGCACACTTAGAAGTGTGGCTGCAGTAACTCTAGACACTCCCAGTCAGTATCAATAATGGGATCAGGCCCCCAGGCCCAGTGCACGAAGCCAGCAGCCAGCCCCAAGAATAGGGGAAGGGTTGGATATGAAGGCCACAGAGCGACAGAAGGAAGACTGGGCTGAGTCAGACGACTCCATAGCACGGCCATTTCTTGTGTGTGAGAGTCACAGAAAGGAACCACAGGGAAGCAAGTACAGATTACTACAGAAAATTCCTCTGAGACACTTGCTCAGCATTTCCCACAGTAGCATGACATGAGAATACACGAGAGTACCTGGCTCTGTAAATACCGCGTCTGCAGCTGGAATAGGAACGCTGCCTACAGGATTAAGCAGAGAACACAAGAGCTCAGTTGGTTTCTGTTTTTGTTGTTGTTTGTGCATTTCTGTGGGCCGAACCCAGGGCTTTGCACTCAGCAAATGTCTGCTGCAGAGCTATGCCACAGCTCAATTTCTATTGAATGCTGATTTTAAAAATTAGTGGGTTTCATTTTACCATTTCCATACATGAAAAGTTCTCAAGTTCTGGAGGTTTTATTAAGTTTTTGGCCTATATGTTGGCCAAAAAGAAAAAGGGCTTCATTTGGCACTACATATACATCTGCATCTGCATCTACATCTATATCTACATCTACATATGTATGTAAAGTTGCACTTTGTCCTTATTCCCCCATCAAGGTCCCCCAGGGCTCTACTCCCTTTCCTGTTGGTCCCCATCCTTTCATTGCTTCACCTTCTGATTCAATGGCAAGTACTCCCCACCCTGTCTTGCTGTCCTCCCTCCCTCTCCTCTCATAGCTCCCTTTCTACTTTTGTGTCACATCATACACACACAAACATATATATGAAAATATATAAACATATACACATATATGCGTATATATATACATATGTGCATATATACACATGTATATACACACATATACGTATATATACCTATGGGTATGTATATATATACATGTATACACACACACACACATACACACAAAGAGATATTTAAACCTACATGCTGTATAACAGAGAAAAGATGCAATATTTGTTTCTCTGAGTCTGGCTTACTTCACTTAGTACAGTAGTCTCCAGTTCTATTCATTTTCTTTTCTTTTTTATATTTATTTATTTTTGTTTTACTGCTGTGTGTATATGTTCATGCATGTCCCACAGCACACACATGTGGAGGTCAGAGAACAACCTTGCAGGAACTGGTTCTCTTCCACCACGCGTGTCCTTGAGGACTGAACTCAGATCATGTTTTCCAGCAAGCACCCCATCTCGCTGGCCCCGTAACTTCATTTTTCGCTGCAGCTAAGTGAAATTGCACTGCGTGCATGCACACCTTTTTATCCACCCATCTGCTGACGGACATCCAGGCTCTCTCCACACCTTGACAGCCACGAGACAGAGATCTGCAGGCCTGTCTGTGGCATGCGGTGTCCTTCAGTTATATAGCCACAAGTGGTGTGGTGGGATCATGGAGTAAATATATATTCGGCTTTTTGAGGAACCTCTATGTTGATCTCCATGGTAACCAGAGCAGTTTACACTCCCACCTCCTGGCCAGCCCTTGACATCACTAGTTTTCTTGATACAATGTAGTCTTCCTGGGCTCACAAGGAATGTCAAAGCACTTTTAATTTGTGCTTCTCTGATAGCTAAAGACATTGAATACTTTTTCAAATGTTTATTGGATACTTTTATTTCCTCCTTTATAATCAATCCATTAGCCTTTAAATGTTGGTGTTCCTTGTATATTCTAAATATTTATCCCATGTGGGATGTATGGATTGGTTCCAGGATTGGTTCCTCTTCTGATGACCATTTCCTTTTCCATGGCTTTTAAGTTCCGAGTCATCCCATTTGTTAAATCTTGGGATTATTTCCTGTGCTGTTGTCTGCCTCTCACAGAGCCCTTACTTGTGCCTGGCTCTCCACGTTTTCCTCGGGCACTCTCAGTTTCCCGCTGTACTTAAGGCCTGTGAGCCATCCCACACTGATTTCAGTGCTGGGCGAGAGGTGCAGGTCTACCTTGATTCTTCTGCATGTGGAGAGATGCCTTCCTCGGACCACTCGCCCGCCTCTCTCCAGGGTGTGCTGATGCCTTGTCAAGGCCTGGGAGGCTTTGTATGAAGTCACTGCCGGATCCTCTCTGCTATTGCTGTCTGTTCTGTTCTGTTCTGTTTTTATTTTTATTTTAGGATACTTCCTTTCTGATTCTATGATATCAAAATCCAAAAAAAAAAAAAAAAAAAAAAAAAAAAAAAGATTCACCCTAAAGAAATGCCAGGATGAGAGACTTGAAAGATTTACTTCCTGAAGAGCAGGAGAAAGCAGGTTCCAAGTGGCAAATCCCCAGTGCAAACGTCTAAGGGGGTGTGAAATGTTTTCCAGATGCAATCAAAAGCATGGGGTGGCCCTGTCTGTGACACTGTATTCAGAAATTGAAGGATAGAGCATTTTGAGTCTGCCTAGGCTATATACCAAGACAGTTTTTAAAAAAGAAAGGAACGAAAAGAGAGGCACCATGGAATAAGCAATCAGAAACAGCACTGTGATAAATATGAGGTATTGGAAGACAGAAATCTTGAACCCTGAGCTTCTTCAAGACAGAAGCAATGGCCTGTAGCCCAGTCTTTCCAATAAGCCTCCCAACTGCGGGTGTACAGGAGCCAGGCCAGTCCCCAGAAGGCAGGAAGCTCAGTCCCAGAGCCCCAGTGCAAGGGCCTGAGTATAAGCGTGACCCTCGGGGACACTGTGGACATGGATCTATGCACCAGGCTCCCTAACACTCAAATATCCCTGACCCAGTGTCTGGGTAGAGGCAGCCAGCTGGGGCTCCTCACTGGCCACCTGCTCTGTTCCCCAGTGAGACACAGGTATGGGTTCAGCTCAGTGTGATCAGGGCTCTGACCAGCCGCTGCCTCACACTGGGAGCCCAGTGTTCAAGGAGCCACTCAGAACCTAGCCAGCTTGGTCCCTGAGAAAAGGACTCAGGACTCCATCCCAGGGAGCCAGTCAGGAGCCTAGCCAAATCCTGCTGCTCCTCCCCTCCCCTGACCCTCTGCCCCAACCCTCACCCCTGCAGCCCCAGGGCAGGAACAAACAGCTTCATCCTCCTGCTGTAGTCTGCTTGCTTGCTCTCCTGTGTTGGATTTTATATTTGATTGTTTCCGTGGTATTAATTGGATTTGGCCTTCCCTCACTTTTTTCTCCCAGATGTTCATCCCGTGGGCTTTTTCTCCATTTTCTTTCTCTGATCTTTTCTCCTTAAAATTTCTTTCATTTCCCCCAACCCACCCCCATCCCCCATAAACACTTTTTTGTGTGTGTGTGCTTGTCTATGTCTTTATATTTAAGTCTTTGCTTTGATCAGTGTTGATAGCAATAATTGTGTATGAAAAAAAAAGACCTCTCAATAAAGAAGAACCCTCTCAGAAGAACTATAACACACCGAACCCAAATCAGCAGAAGAAAAGACACATCAAAGATCAGCGCTGAGATGAACAAGGTGGAGACTAAAGAGCTCAGCGTCCATGAGAGGGAGTTGGCTATTTAAGAAAACAGACTGGTGTGCTTTAAGGCTGAACCAACCAAAAAAGAGAAAGAAGGCCCCAAGCAATAAAATTAGAGGTGAGCAGGGAATCATTAGGTCATGCTTTAAAAATGACATTCCAATAAACTGAAAGGTCTAGAAGAAATAAGTAAGTTTCTCTTGACACACATGAACTGCCAAGGCTGACTGAATCAAGAGGTACAAACACCCGGTCATCAGCAGTGAGACTGAGGCAGCTCCCCCAGTAAAACAGAAAGGCAAGGACCAATGGTATTGGATGCTGAGTCTATCAGACCTTAAGAAGAGCCAGCAGCAAGGTGCCTCAAATGTCCCATAAAATAGCAATAGAAGGAATGCTCGCAAAGCCATCCTACAAAGTCAGAAGGGCACAGCAGCAAACTGCTAACCTCTTCCCTGGATGTATGCAGATGCAAACAAACAAGTGATAGATGCAAGCCAAACTACCACATTACAAACAGCATTTTCTCTACAAGACAAAAATATCCACTCTCACCATTTGAGTCAACATAGCACTTGAACTCTTAGCCAGAGCAACAAGGCAAGTGAATAGAAAAAGAGAAACAAGTAAAGAAATCAAATTATCCCTAATTGCAGATGATACTACCCTGTACTCAAAGGGTTGCAAAGCTCCACCAGAAAACTCTGTTAAATAATTTGTACAAAGTAGCAGGACACAAGATCAATAACTTTCTTTCATGACACCAGAGTGCTCACCAAAAAAAGAAATCAGGACCATCCCACCTACAATCCCACTGAATAATAAGTAAATGCCAAGTAATAGGCATGAAGGAGGTGAAAGTCCTCCAGAATTAAAGCTCTAAAGAAAGAACAGGAAGGAGATGCTAGAAAATGGAGAGGTCCCACATGTTCATGCATTGATGGAATCAACATTGGTAAAATGGCCATATTATGATCATCTAAATATTCAAAGTAACCCCCATCAAAATCTCAATAACAATTCCCATGGAAATAGGGTAACACCTCTAGAAGCACGCTGAATGTCAAAAGCAATCCTGAGAAAAGAGCAGTGCTGGAGGAATCACAATAGACTACAAATTACATCACAGAGCCATAGTGACAGACATGGCAGATACTGACCCCAAACAGATCAGTAGAGGGGTGGATCTAGAAGTCAGCCTACACAGATGCTAACTTGTAACAAACCAGAAACATGTTAGAGGAAGCACACCTTCAATGAGTGATCCGAGCAAAACTGGACCACAGAACTATAAAAGACGAAGAGTCAACCTCTCTCTCTCTCTCTCTCTCTCTCTCTCTCTCTCTCTCTCTCTCTCTCTCTCTCTCTCTCTGTGTGTGTGTGTGTGTGTGTAAATCAACTCAAAATGGACCAAAACCCTGAAAATCTACAACTACTAGAGGAAGACACTTGGAAAGTACCTCACAGTAAAGGCATAGGCAAGAACTTTCTAGGATAGGACCCCAAAGCCCAAGAAATAATAGAGTGGGGAAAAAAAAACAAACAGGATTGCATCAATTCAAAATGTCTTACATGCAGCAAAAGAAACAATAAAATAAAGAAGTGGCCCACAGAATGGAAGAACACTTTCACCGGCTACTAATACCAGAGGATTAATATCCAGAACATACAGAGGTCTCAAAAAAGAAAGACAACTAGAACGAACAAACCAATTTACAAATTGGGCAAAAGAACCAAATAAACAAGCTTCAAGAAAAGGGGCCCCAGTGCTCGCTTTGGCAGCACATATACTAAAATTGGAACGATACAGAGAAGATTAGCATGACCCTTGCGCAAGGATGACACGCAAATTCCTGAAGTGTTCCATATTTTTCTTTAGAGATAGCATTGGAAATGTAAATGAAGAAAATACCTAATAATAATAATTCAGTGTTTAAAAAAAGAAAGAAAAGGGGCCCCAAATATTTACAGAAAAAAAAATGCCCTTAGCCATTAAGAGAATGCAAATCAGATTCCATGTCAACCAAGCCAGGATGGCTTTTTATCAGAAATACAACAGCAAGTGATGGAGACACAATGTAGGGGAAAGAACCTTCACACACGGTCCATGGAAAAGTAAGTCAGTACAACTGACCTAGAAGCAAGTCTGGACATCCCTCAAGGATTTCAAAACAGAGCTACCAGTGGTCTGCCTGCACCACTCACACATACACAAGCATCGTTGTACTACTGCACTGTTGTTCTATTACTGCAGCTCTGATTGCATCCAGCCATGGTCCCAGTTGTTTTCCCGTTGCTGTGACGACGGCAATGTAAGGTCTGACAAGATGTCTCAGTGGGTGAAGATGTTTGCACCTGAGCTTGACAACCTAAGTTCCATCTCCAGGATCCATATGATTGGAGGAGAAATCTGATCCTCACATGCTGTCTTCTGACCTCCACATGTGTCATGGCATGAGTGTATATGATCATACACAAAATAAATAAAATGTAATTAAGGCGATGTAAACGGTAAACGGTTTGTTTTGGCTCAAAGTTCAAGGGCACAGTTCACAGCAATGGGTAGCTCATGGCAGCAGCAGCCAGAGGTCTTGTTGCATCCACAGTCCAGAAGCAGAGTGAGATGAATACTTGTGTTCGGCTGGCTTTCTCCCATTTGGGCAGTCTTAGAATGAAGCCCAAGGAATGGTGCCACCCATAGTGGGCAGGCCTTTCAAATCAACCTAATAAAGATAATTCCCCAAAGTCATTCCCAAGGCTGGTCTCCAGAGCAATTCTAGACCTCACCAAGTCAGCATTTGAGAGTAAACATCATACATTATGGAATCCGCTTTGGTGGTCATCAGTGGACAAATGGATAAAAAGAACACAGCTTGACTAAAACAAAGGAATACTATTCCGTCATTAAGATTAAAATCATGCCATCTTCAGGAAAATGAACAAACTGTGCTTTTCATTTCAGTGAAAAGCCAGACTCAGAAGGACAATTATTACATATTTTTCTCTATGTAGACTTGAGAGGGAGGGTTACAACAGAGGAGGTTGAGAAGGGTCATGGGAACCAGGGAAAGGCAGAAGAAGGAAAGAGGGGAAACTGAGTATGATCCAACGGCATTATATACAGGTATGAAAGTATCTCAGTGGAAATAATTACTTGTTAATATTAGTATTATTACTATGACTATACACAAATAATGAAAAACAGCAGCTGTGAGACTTACAGGAAGAGCAGGGATGCATATCATCACATAAACCTGGGCTAGCCTGGAACAACAAGACAGCTTTCAGCCGACAGTGAAGTGCTCACCCTACCTTTTGGTCTAGCTCAGGGTATCTTCTAAAAGTTAAAACTGAACCCTTATGTGAGAGATACTGAGCCAAACCTGCACTCTGTCTGCATCAGTAGCATCCGAAGGCTGCTAAGAGGTTACTTAAGTAGGGGGAAGGGACAGCAGAGACTTTTCAGTGTAGGAGGGTCCACACCCCCTACAGGAAAACGTGCTACAAGCTGAGCCAATACAACGCAGAAGCCTTTTGGGGAAAAGCATCAAGTCCAGGCGCAGAGACCTCACTCGAGTATGAACTTTAACCCTACCCTAAACGTAGCAGACTACCGTGCATTGGGCTCCCGGGCTAGAGAACAGTGTGGAAGGATGATGGACAGAGATAGCCCGGTGCACTGTTGAGTCCTGCCTTGGCCCTGTGCCTGTTACTTTGTGGCCACTGTCACAGCGTCTGGTCCCAAGCACTCACAACCAGCTAATCAGCTGAGAGTGTCAGCCACTCACTCGCCAACTGGGCACTCTGAGGTGGTGCTCACCTGGCGACATCCGGGTCCTGCCTTAGGAGCAGCAGCAGGCGCTCGGTGTTGAGGAAGATGGCCCAGCATGGGAAGCAGCAGAGCAGCAGGATGAGGATGCCCCTTTGGAGTATGACCCCCACGCGCTTCAAGTTCTTGCCTCCAAAGGACTTGGGAGAACAATGTTTCTGAGAACCTGGCGGCCAATGCTTCACATTCCCAGCAGGCCCTGACGCCCTGGGAGCCATGTTCCCTGCTGCCCCGCCCAAGGGGTGGAGCCAGGCCAAGGTGGGGGGATTATGGCTGCCAGGTCCCAGACAGCCAACTGATACCTTGGCATCCTATGTGCTCTAGGACAATTGCTCCCTGCTCTTGGGAACTGAGGCTGATTACATGGAACATAGAGGAGCAATGTAGAGCTTTGAGAAGGGGATATGCACAAACCGGGGTTTTGATGAAGAGAGACACCCACTGTGCTGCAGTGGCCCAATAGTTAAGGATGATTTTGTGTTCACCTGGCTGTCTTATTGGAGGAGCCTCAAGGAGACCTAGCAAAGACTAAGCCCAGTAGGCTGGGCAGCGATGGAAAAGTCACTGATGGGAACTGAGTTCAGTCCAGGTCTGGGAGTGTAAAAAAACTTTTAAGACGCTTACAGGGAACTCAGAGCAAGGAATAAGGAAAAAACACAGGGCCTGTGTAGGCCAGGCCAGGAGGGCAGAACTGCCCACCAAACCCCTCAGGCGACATTGATCTGTCTGTGTTTCTGCACCTGGCCCAATGGACAGGACCAGGTCAAACCCAACCAATGAAAGTGGAGGCCCTTGGGCTAATCGACATGTAAACAGAAACTCTAAGGAGGCAGAAAGATCCCAAACAGACTGTTTTTTTTTTTTCCCCAGAAACAGAGTCTCCAGCCCAAATAAGTCAGGCTAATAAGTTCCTCTGCTTTAAACTGTTGGGGGGAAAATCACCTGAAGGAATCTGGTGCCACCTAGGGTGTGTTTGCTACTTTGCCTACTGCACATCTCACTGCGCCGCCATTGGCATGCAGCCTTCTTGTCCTATAGCGTGAACGAAGCCTGGTGAGAGTCACAGCTAAGTTAGCTGACTCTTGTCCCACGACTAACGGTGCTATCCATACGTAAAGGCCGCCCCCACCAAACCACAGGGTTCGGTTCCCTAGGCAACTGCCGAGGACCCGTGTGGGCAATGGGGTTCTTACCTGAGACATCAGTGTGTCACAAGCCGAGGCCAAGCCAGTCCCTACTGAAATTCCAGTGACATTCACAACCTGCAGGGAAAACAAACAAAACAAAACAAAACAGGCCAAGTGCAGCAGGCAGCGTTGCTCAGAGCCAAGGGGCCTCTGCAGCTCATTGTCTGTCTGTCTGTCCTTTTTTTTTTTTTTTTTTTTTTTTTGAGATAAGATTGTACTATGTATGTAGCTGTCTGCCCCGGAACTCTCTCTGTCTATCAAGCTGGCCCTGAACTCAAAGAGCTCAGCCTGCCTCTGCCTCCTGAGTACTAGGACTAAAAGCTTATACCATGGTGCCCAGCTCAGCACTTCAATTTCAAAGAGCTGTATACCCATATGAATGCCCAATCTCTGTGGTTCAGATGGCCACATGGATCAAACCTAATTCTAATCTAGGGCCACAGTCACCTTGGGTCAACCAGGGGAGCTTAAAGCCTAAAGCCCAACTCTTTCCTTTTCTTTTCTTTTCTTTTCTTTTCTTTTCTTTATCTTTTTTCATTTCTTTATCTTTCTTTTCTTTTCTCTTCTCTTCTCTTCTCTTCTCTTCTCTTCTCTTCTCTTCTCTTCTCTTCTCTCCTCTCCTCTCCTCTCCTCTCCTCTCCTCTCCTCTCCTCTCCTCTCCTCTTCTCTTCTCTTTTCTTGAAACAGGGTTTCTCTAATTATCCCTGGATATCCTGGAACTCACAGAGATCTTCCTGCCTCTAGCTTCCAAATGCTGGTATTAAAGGAGTGGTCAGCCACAGCCAGCCAGCCTAGGTTTCCTAAACATAGTGTGCGTGAACGAGCTTCTGCTTTAGAGAAGTAAAGCCAGGCACTGTGGCATGTCCTGCGGTCCCAACCACACACAAGACTGAGCTAAAAGAATCACTTGAGCCCAAGGGACTCAAGAGAAGTCTTAGTAACAACAGAGTCAAATCCCATCTTAAAAAATTAAAAAGTAAAATAAACAAAAAGGTTTTCTTATTGTCTAAAGACCATGTACCTCATCTGCCAGAGGATATCCACTCAAAAAATAGCAGTGCTAGGTGCTCGTGTGTGTGTGTGTGTGTGTGTGTGTGTGTGTGTGTTTGTGCATGCATGCTGCAGAAAGAAAAACATCTATTCAAAAATCCAGCTAGCAATTATGAGAACCTGGGTCTGGATCCCCAGAGCCCCTGTAAAAACTGCATACGTGTTCAGCTCTGGGACTTGGTAGGGTAGGGGGTTGGGTGCTGGGAAGACAGGCAGACCCTGGAGCTCACTGACCGTCCTCCAACCCAGCTGAAATACTGCTCCACGTTTGGTAAGAGACTCTGCCTCAAAAGAGTATGGTGGAGAGGGAGAGAGCAGGACCCTCTCTTCCTCCTCTGGACTCAATGCAAACACATGCGCGCACACGCAAACAACGCCCAATGTTTATTGAACATATACTATGTGCCAGGCTCTTCATGTATATGATGTTATGACCAGGCACTGTCCAAAGTCACGTGTACATAGGATTATAGTTTCACATTTTAGGGGAAGCCTGAGTGACAGAAACTTATTCTTATTTGCATCACCTAGGTTACTTGGCATGACCTGAAGCTATGAGGTCTTACAGCAAACCTCAGATTTTAGTAGTCTGGTAAGGAGCTGGCATTTGCTTCCCTCTCGAGTAGATTTCGTCACTCCCCAACTACCCAGAGGTTAGGCCACAGGACGAGGGGTCGGGCGAGTGTGCTAAGAGGAGAGAGAGGTGCAGGTCTTCATCCTGGGTCTCACACATAGCAGCTGTATCAACTCCAGGTAAATTACCTGCTCTCTGATCCAGTGCTTTGGCTAATGAAATGTGGTCTCCAAAGGTTTATATGCTGAAAGCCTGGTCCTCAGTGTGGTGTAGCTGAGAGGTAGTGGGGCCTTCAAGAAGTGACATTTAGTGAAGGGTGGCTAAGTCACTGGGATGCTGGCCTAAGATGGGGCTAATATAGTTCTCACGGGGCTCAGTAGGTAGAGTGCTTGTCTAGAATACACCAAGCCAGCACTGCCATGGTGACACTGGTCACGGTGACACATGCCTGTAACCCCAGCCCTGGAAAGGTGAAGGCAGGAGGAGCTACCCTGCTACAACATGGCAAGTTTGAGGTCAGGCTGGGCTCTGTGAGATCCCGGGACCTAATTTGTTCCCCTGAGAACAAACTGTACGAAGTTTGCCAGGTACCTGAGTCCCTCTTGCCTTCAGTCTCGCTGTGTGACTGTTGGCTCCTACCAGAAGCCATGGTGCCATCTATATGTGATGATGGAGCTCCGAGGTTCCCCCTGGATCTCAGCAGAAGCTGGTACCATGCTCTCAAATGTCCTAAAGAAACCCTTTCCTTATAAACTGCTCTGCCTCAGCAATGCTCTGAGATACTAACAATGGGCCCGGAGACCTACATCCTCGGGAGGTCAGTAGCAGGCCACATATGGAGTCCCCTAAACTTACCCCACCAGACAGGAAACCCAGAGGGCACATGGCACAAGGGACCCAGCAGTGAGGCACACACTGATCAACCAATCCAGGAAAGGGAAAGAGGAAGTACCTCACTTTATAAAAAGTGGTAGTGTGTGCTTTTAATCCCAGTACTCAGTAGGAGGCAGAATCAGGTGGATCTCGGGGTTCGAGGCCAGCCTGGTCTCTACAGAGAGTTCCCAGACAGCCAGAACTACACAGAAACAAAACAAAACAAAACAAAACAAAACAAAACAAAACATGTCTCAGACAAACATACAAACAAAAAGTTATTTTTCTAAACAGAGTTTCTCTGTGTAGCTTTGACTGTCCTGGAACTTGCTCTGTAGACCAGGCTGGCCTTGAACTCAGAGACCTGCCTGCCTGCCTCCCTCCAAGGGTTGGAACTAAAGGTGTATACCACCCCTGCCCTACTTTGACACATGAGAGTGTCTTTGTTCTGTTATTTGTTTGTTTGTTTGTTTGGTTGGTTGTTGTTATTGTTGTAACTAACTGCCTTTGGTTGGCTTAGAATACCAGTCATCCTCTATAGCCCAGGTTTGTTCAAGCTTCTACCAGACTGAGCACAGTCAGAGCTCTCTCTCTCTCTCTCTCTCTCTCTCTCTCTCTCTCTCTCTCACCAGGAACAGCATTACAACAAAAGATGAGACAAAAATGACTAGGCCCGTAATTCCAATGGAGGCAAGAATATTGAAACTTCAAGGCCAGCCTGGACTACTGAGCATGACCCTGTTTCAAAAACAAAATGTATAAAACTTAACATATCTAACCACTGGGCCACTACCTTCCCAACAATTAGTTACAAGGTAACATTCACTAAAAGCAACATATCTCCTTGACTCATTTATGAAGGGCTGACAGTGGCTCTCACTGTCCTGCCCTTATCTGCAGAAAGCCCTGTCTGTAGAACACACTGGTGCTCCCACGGACCACCGCCAAGCCTCCTGTCTCACTGTGGGTCGCATTTATTCCTGTTGTTTTTACATCGAAACTCTAGAGACATAACAGGAAAAGGAAAGGAAATTGCCAGACAACAACAACAGAGAAAGAGGAGAGAGAGAGAGAGAGAGAGAGAGAGAGAGAGAGAGAGAGAGAGAGAGAAAACTATAATTCTGACAGTACAGTTATAGATCCATACATAAACTGAGACACACACACACAGAGAGAGAGAGAGAGAGAAAACTAAAACTATAATTCTGACAGTACAGTTATAGATCCATACATAAACTGAGACACACACACACACAGAGAGAGAGAGAGAGAGAGAGAGAGAGAGAGAGAGAGAGAGAGAGAGAGAGCGAGCGCCAGGTCTCTCTCCTCCATTATACTGAAAGAGAAACTGCGGACCTCCACTATTGCACAGGGCATTCCAACATCCTAGCGGGCAGAAGGGACACTTTCGGAAATAGGGGAGGACCCAGTCGCCATCACCTCCCTTGGAGGAAGAGTTTCTCTCCTGTCTGAAAGTGAGGATCAAATGCAAGCGAGCTGCTTTCCACTACCTTGCTAGCAGATGGAGAGAGGCTTCTAAGGACGCGGGATTGCAAGCCATGAGGAAGAAAGACACTTTACATGCAATCTTAATGAACCGTGTAACTAATAGCTTTGGTGGTTTGGTTTCAGAAGTGGGGACACAAAGTTCATTTAGGGTAGCTGTGCACCATGTGGTCTGCTTGGGACACTCCTTTCATGTCCCCCCAGGACGCAGTGCCTGGGGGTTGGGAGGGGGTGAAGCGGGGATTTACTCTGAACTCGCTCTCTTCCCAAATCTGAAGATCATAGTAGCACGGTGGGTCAGACCCAGACCCTGCAGTTCTAATTCGGATTCTTGGCACTGAGGCCATTTCCAGCGCTATACAAATAAAAACACATTAAAGCTTTCCGGCTTTACCACATCATCAGCTGAAACAGTTAGCACCTACGGAAACAGCGAGTGTCACGGCGTCCAACTCGACTTTGCCCAGGTGTCCGCAGAAGATGGAACTGACGATGCTGATGAGAAAGATCATCAGCTGCGCCAGGAACTGCAAGGAGCAGAGAGGCGGTCACTCTCGGGCCGCCTGAGGTCGCCCCGCGCCCGCAGCTCGGGGTCCAACTCACCACCGGGCCCGCGAGCGCCACTAGCGCGGCCGCCTCCCGTCTCACGTCGGGGGACAGCGCTCCTCGAAGGCCCAGCAGGATCCTCAGACTGCGCCCCCGTGGGACGCGGACCAGCTCCGGGGGCTGGATGGTGGCTCCCAGGCTGTCCTCGGCCGGCTCCATGGCACAGGCTCAGATAGTGGCGCGATCCACACGTGGAGCCGTGAGTCGAGTAGCCACTGCGAAGTGCAGGGAGCCGGGCGGGAACCGCCCCACGCGCCACCCCGCCCCGGGCGCCGCGTCCAAATCCAACCGTCGCCGAGCGCAGCGCGCGGCACAAGCCTCGGCCTGGGTGCTTATAGACACAACAAGAATTAAGCTGAGGGATGGTTTAGGTGGTCCCATCCAAACGCCACTGTGTAGCTGCTGGTGTAGCTCAATGAGGAATGCCTGCCTGTAGCAGACTCCAACCCCAGCCCCAACCACCAAAAGAAAAAATAAATTGAGCCGTTTTACACTCATAGTGACTGACGTTTCTAATTGTGTTCATTTTCTGTACTTTGGAAGTTTGCTGAATTATCCGTGTGTACTTAATCAACCCTTCAGAGGCTGGAAGAATTGGGCTTCGACTTTGTTCAAGCTTTGTCCAATGGCCACCACCAGGGGGATTGTCACTCTGGGTCTTCATCGCTTTACAGCTCCAGAGACCTCCCGTTGCCTGCACCCCTCTCCCAGGGGAATCTGAGCTTCCTCTGATGATTTATAAACGCTGTTTGCTCACGGAATAATAATCTACAGCCCAGAGACATATCATAAAATGTATTTAATAGAAGTCACACAGCAAGAATATAGAAGCAGTTCAGATATAGTTTTGTAGCATAGAAAACAATAGGCAGAAGAAATAGGAATTCCAGCCCGGAATGAAGACAGTAGACAGCAGTGCATGTTTGACAGTGGCAGATGAATTAATACTCCCCCATAGTCTCCCCCACATTGCACTATATGGTGTTTACCTTATTTATTAGAGAAACAAAATTTTTGAATTCTCAGTTCATAATTCCCATGGGCACAGTTGAATTCTGTTAACTATAATGACTGGCTCTGAATTGTCTCTATGTTCAAAACTGCACGTGGGCCCAGACTTAAACAGTGATTCACTTTCCAGGGGCTCAACTTTAACATTGATGCAAAAGTGACACGCATTCAGAAGAGACTGTTTTTGAACGGGGAGCTTTTCCTGGGTTCACAATGTGTGACACTATCCTTTGGAAACATGGGGACAGTGGCAGTGAGCTAGAGTCTCCAGGTGACTCCCTGCAATCCCAGGGGTGCAAAATCAACATTCCGGTTGGTACAATGTTTCGAATACTGGTATTTGGTAGGTAAGTATATTGCAGGCATTGTCCACTCCAGAGCATCTCCTCTGCCTCTGTCTCATCTATGTCTCTTTGTCTTTCTGTTTATATCTCTTGGGGGGGTGTCTCCCTCTCTCTGTCTCTCTCAAACACACACCCAAAGAGAGACACATACAGAGAGAGAGAGAGAGAGAGAGAGAGAGAACTTATGTTAGAGGGCCCAGAACATGCTGAACATATTGCTGTCTGCAGTATCCCCAGCCCTGATGTTTCAATGTGGGGTGGATTTGTTCAGCATTAACTTCACAGACTGAGGAGCACCCAAGTTGCTGGATTGATGGCATTCCCACATTATTCAATTCTGATATAGACTCTCACTAAAATCCCACCCACCAAGACTAAGACTACCCCTAGGAGCAGGAGTCCTCTCCGTAAGGCCAACTGTTTCCCAGACAGTTTATTGCTGTCCTTTGGACGGATAGGCAAAGCTTGTTGCTGGTTCATCGGCTGGTCCAACTGAGTCTCGTCTTTTTTTTCAAGATCCGTCATCATAATTTCTCCATGGCTCTCAGGACACACTGTGGGGAAAAGGGGTCTTAGTGAGTAGCTTGAAAGGATTCTTACTTTCATATGTACAGATGGTGGTGGTTATTATTTGTGATTGTTGCTAGGAGAAAGTTAATTCAAGAAAAAAGTTGTTATAAGAAAGAGAGAAAGAAAAGAAAGAAGAAGAAGAAAGAAAGAAAGAAAGAGGAAGACAGACAGACAGACAGACAGAAAGAAGGAAAGAAAGAAAGAAAGAAAGAAAGAAAGAAAGAAAGAAAGAAAGGAAGGAAGGAAGAAAGGAAGAAAGGAAGAAAGACATACAGATAAGAAGATAGGAAGGAAGGAAGCAAGCAAGCAAGCATCTTAGGGCGATGCTGCAGGGGAAGGTCTGCTTTCCCTTTAAATGACCATTAATGTTCCTTCAAGTCGTTTTTATTTGTTTCAGATAAGGCACTGTAGAGAAAAACATAACAAATCCATCAAAATTGCCAAGTCACACCGACCCACTCCTCCACCTGACTTGCAATGAGCTCTGCCCTCTGAAATCTCTTTACACTGACATGGTCTGTCCAGAAGTTCCCGTCCACCATTAGGTTCATACAAGACAAGACTTGTACATGCTCAGAAGTGTCCTCTGCTTGACCTAAGTCTATCCCATAGGACCTTGCTAGGTCTCTCCCATACAAATAGGCAGAAGTGACTCCAATATTATCTTTTTACTTTCATTGCTCCAGGAGATACTCACAGGGGACAAAGAGAGGCACATTTGTGTTTCGTTTTGTAGTAAGAAATAGGGGTATTTTACAGTTTACAAGAGCACATTTGTATCTCATTCTATGGAAGGAACCCACGAGCACACGCTATAAACGGCTTACAAGTTTGCACTGCTAACAGTTTGTTTGTTCGGAGTAAACTTTCAATCTAAATACCATCCAAATGGGCTCGGGAGAAATGCACTTCTCAGTCACCTTGGCCAGCCCTGCCCTGCATCTCAGAGACAAGGCCAAGCACTTAGCCTATGTATATATGCTAGTAAGAGAAAGAGGAGGTAGGCAGCTCTCCCTCAGGCTTCCCAGATTTCCAGCGTGCTGGATAGAGCATAATTTAAAGATAAAATTCCTGATTCTGTTTATTGTGGCAGATGGAAAAATTAAATTCCATGCCCAGAGCTGCTGAGGGCACTGCTTACAGGACATCCTCTGCCTTCATCTCTGGGTTATGCTTACTGGTTTTGTATTTAGTCAAGAAATGGCTCCGGAGCCATCCAAGTAGGAGTGAAGGCCTTTTAGAGACACTTGTGGTCTTTCCTTCAGCAGTCGGACTATTAAACAATGGTTCCCAAGAAACTGGTCATTTCCCAGAAAATGTCATGCTGAGAGAGGAGAAAGCCTGTCTCCTGGGACCAGCCAGAGAGGAGCTTGTCTCCCACAAAGAGATTTCACAGTTCTGACAAATGCTCAGGCAAGCTTGAAGGAAACTCTATCAATGATAGGTGGCTGATGGGCAGGGCCACATGTTGACCAGGGCTGCGTGCACACCTAAGCATTCCTTGTCCCCTCTGCTTAAACCTAAACTTCATGTCAGGACCCTGAAGATAGACTTGAGGAGAAGATGGGAGGTGTCACTGGGCCTCTTTATTGGTTCCTCTTCGCAGTGCAACCATATTGGATAATAACCCATCCACCTTCTCTGCTTCCCAGCATTGCTTGTCTGTCCAGCTAGCTCACGGACAAGATGCTAAGCCTGCATTAGGGCTGCCAGGGCTCTGGCCCTAACAACGCTGGTACCACCTCTATTCACTCCATAAACTGCTCTGGTCAGCCAGCATGGGGAGCCAGAGAGCTAGGACCAGGCTTCTTAAGGGGCAGATCAATAAGTATTTCAGCAGAAAATAAACCAAATGGAGGGGAGGTAAACTAAGACACAGCTCAAGACATTCACAGAACCGAATACGGGACTCTTCACCTGCAAGGGCCTAGTGAGTACCAAGCAAGATAAGGACTCACACGAAGACTCGAGGCTCACGGCCTTGTGGGGGTAAGAATACTAACAGGAACTTTCCAAGAGAAGTATAAAAGCAGATTACCTAGCAACCCAAGAAGATGGGTATCAGCTTTCTTTAGAAGCGTAAGAAGGTACGTATGTGATTGAGTAAGTATGCCTTGTCAGAAATGTTTGGGATCAGAAGTATTTCATATTCCAGTGGTCTTAGATGTTTCAGATTAGGGATTTTTAACCTGTGCTATGATTGCTACAATGGCCTCAGAATTCCGACAAGATAATTTGGAACATCATAATACTGGTTTCACCAGGTATGGCGGTGTACACCTGTAATGTACAACTTGGGAAGTAGAGGCAGGAGGGTCAGAACTTCAAGGTCATCCTCACCTAAAGGTCAATTCAAAGCTAGCCTGGGCTATGAAGATCCTGTCTCAAAGAAGCAAAGACAAGCAAAACGTTTAACATTGAACAATACCAGATTACATTCACAGAATCCTTAGGCTATACCTGGAAGGTTCCTACAACTCAATCCTCAGAGCTACATGACTGGGTAAGTCTAATTATTTCCCACATTTTACAAACTAGCCCTTCCTCCCAAGATAATTGCTAAATCGGAATAAAATTAATAAATACAAATAAAATAAAATAAAATAAATTCAAAAGAGCATCTTGAAGGTAGTAGAGAACTAATAGCACACACACAAAGAGAGTTCCCAGAATAAGATCATGAAGATGCTGGAAACCTGGGGGTGAGCCAACCTCTGGAGTGGCTTTGCTCTGACAGTTCCATATTTGGACATGTGGCTCAGGGATGAGCAGTACCTGTGAAGGGTAGGCCCTGCTAAACTTCCCCATGTCTGGCCTCGAAGCCCTAATAGGATGCATGCAGGATGTCAAGATAGCCCCATGATAGGCCAGCCACACACTGGCTGCCTCTTACCTTCAAGTCTGTAAGAGCTTTGGGGAATCTCAACCTCTGAAATTTCCCTAGACTGCCCGTGAGACCTCAGTATCTAACAAGAGTGGAAGGAAGTCCTAAGTAAAGACAGACAGCTTTTGGTCAGCCCTCACGTGACTCAAGGATAACCAGACACTAAGAACAGAATCAGAGAGATGATAAACCACTGCCCGCCTACCTGCTGCACCTTTGTGCAAAAGGCATTTATACTCTTCATAGCCACATCCCAAAAGCACGGTCTAGGGAAAATGGCTGCTCCTACAACCTTCTAATATCAGAGAGATTTTGCATAGTAAAGTCAGCATGATTTCCTCCCCCACACCCCAGACCCTCAGAAGACC
Organism: Mus musculus; assembly: GCF_000001635.26. Classification (NCBI taxonomy): domain Eukaryota; kingdom Metazoa; phylum Chordata; class Mammalia; order Rodentia; family Muridae; genus Mus; species Mus musculus. The sequence continues at coordinate 61,347,797 of NC_000077.6, forward strand.
CACACCCCCACTCCCTTCTGCAGCTTCAAATGCTTCTCTACAAACTTCAATTCCCTGTTCCTCCTCCAAGCCTCACGGTGTGTGGACTCCACACCTACAGACAGAGCTAAATACTCTTCTTCTCCTGTGTATCTTTGTCGTGTCAGCCGCAGATTGCAGGAAGGTAGAAGGAAGCCACTCTACCTCCCTCATGGGAGTGAAAGGTTAATAACTAATTGTTCAAGGAACCGGGGATATGGAAGAATGACCAGACTGACAGAAAAAAACAGCCTAATGTAATTTGCATGATGCAAAGGTCCAAGCAAGAACCTACTTAAAGTGAGTGATGCTTAGCTGACCACAGGGACCCCCGTTAAAACAAGCATGCGAAAACCAGCTTCCAAGACTTGCTCCTCACATAGAAACATTAAGTATTGGAAATGTCTGCAACCCAGCATAAAGGAAAGATAAATATGATCTGCCAGACCCTACTACCCTCAGAAGTACTTGGTTTTATACACACAGTGGTATGTCTACTGTACCCCAGAAGTAAACAAAATTATTACATATGGACCAAACACTTTCAATATGCTTTTAAGAAGAAAAGAAAGGCCCATAGAATACCTGCAGAGGTACCAAGATGAACAGAGGGCCTAAGAAGCCTAAACCCTCCAACACAGTCCGTTAATATATGGAATCAAAGCAAACAAACTCTAAGTCAGTTTATCTCAGAGTGGGTATAACTCGACTTGACATCTGTTTCGGAAGCGTCAGTGCCTTGCTTCAGGGAGAGCTCACAGAAGCTAATCCAGATGTGTCCCACAAATGCCCCTCCAGTCCTATATTGCAAGTCTGCCCCAGAGCTGAGAAAATTGTAGCTTACCTGGGTGAGCAGGCTCGTGAGAGACAGCGGAATTCAGGGCCACGTTTACCTTCAAATTGGCATGTACTTGAGCCTAGAAAAGTCAGCGAAACTCAAGTTCGGGTGGCATCAGGGAGCCTTGCTAAGCATGGCCACTTGGCTTAGGAGAAGCCATGTCCCTTGACTGACACCTGAGACAAAGCTGCTCTGGTTCACTGTGACTTCCTAAAGACTGAAGAGGTTCCTGGGTAGGGAGGGAGTAGACAGATCTAAGAGGGACCAACCAAGGTCGCTGGAATGCTCCCTTCTCCCTTCTCATCTTCTTACTTCAACTGCCCTGTCTACCCCCATGTTCCCAGACCTCATGTTGACCCTGGGAAGGTGGGGGGGAGGAAGCATTCTCTCTCTCTCTCTTTCTCTCTCTTTCTCTCTCTCTCCCTCTCCCTCCCTCCCTTCCCTCCATCCCTCCCTCCCCACTCTCTCTCTCACACACACAGTACTAGGATGAACTTGGAGAAAATCTCTAGTTCCAATTCTTCTCCTGAAACTGGCTTTTCACTGCAAGAGACCAGAAATGGAATTCTGTTTTACTATTCACTGAGCAAACAAAGGGGAGTGATCGGGGCCAGGGTCTCACAACCCTTCACCTCAAAATCCAGTTAAAACAAAACAAACCTAATAATAATTAAAAAGCATAAAAATAGCATAAGAAAAAAAAAACTTCTCAAAACGAAAGAATGCTTGCCACATCTGGTCTGGTTTGGCATCTGCAGAAAGACCCAGGCAACAGTGAGGACGGTTACCTACCTGTTGACAGGCGCGTTTCCAATTGAGCCGAGCAATAAAAGCCAGGAAGCACGTGGTCTGACAGGTAGTGCAGATGATGATGCCTGACCACAGGCCTGCAGAGGGCGATATTTGACAGCTTAGCTCATGGAGACAATGGCCACACTAAGTCAGTACTGGTAGGCAATCAGGCAAGGTAGAGTTGCTAAGGCTACCTGACGGGATTCATGCCAGAGCAAAAGGTTCAGGAAGTTATTTGGACCCTTTCTGCTTATGGTAATTGGATATTAAGAAAAGGGCCAGTAGTAAGGAAATAGTTTCTCCTGAAAAACTACTGCTTCATGATGAACTTTTTTTACCTATATGACCTATGCATGCATGTTTGTAAATTTACATGTGTGTAGATACTTGGGAAGGCACACGTGCATGTGTAGGGAGGCTTGAGTCTGTCATCAGCTGTCTTCCTTAATTGTTCTCCACTACAATATTGAGGCAGGGTTTCTTTCCACCTTATGTCTTGAGGCAGCGTCTCTCACTGAACCCAGAGCCCCATGTTATCTGACTATATAGCTTGCTCTTCAGATTCCCTGACTTTGCCTCCACACAAGACCAGTCAGGACACACCTGAGCCACCCTCATCCCCCATGATCCTCTCCTACTCCTCTGCTTACCTTTCAACTTTCTGCCAAGACACACGGGGGGGGGGGGGGCGGGGGGGGGGACGGGACACAGGATGGGGCGATTCCCTTATGTAACGGGATCCGAATACACAGACTTTGCAAATACAAATCCATAGAAGGGCTGAGGCTAAGCCTTGAGTTGTAATTCAAAGGCTTATCTTTACTCTGCTCTTTGGTGCTAGCTGCCCTCACATCTTATTTATCAGGAGTGGTCAGCAGGCTTCTCTCAGGAGTGAATCAGTAACCACCTGCCAGGTCTAGGATGGAGTAAGAAAAGCCTCTGGCTTCCTCCTTCAAACGAATGCCCAGTTTTGCCTAGAAACCACACTCTCATTCCAAACTTTTTTTTTTTTTTTTTTTTTAACAGAAATACCTGCCTAGCTCAGGCTGTAATTTGAGTAACAGACTTGATTTTCGCTGATGCCATAATCCCTATTAAAAGATGCAGGATGCTTACCAGAATTCTCTGGGCAGAGCCATAATTTACATGTTTGAAAAACCATACAGGAAATTGATAGCCATTGTGATTAATCAGTCTGCTTGTAAAAACCTGCAGCCTTCTGAGGCACTGCGGGGAACCTCTTACATGCTGCACACTCTAATGCTGGCAACAGGAAAGATAAAACCAACCTTACTGTATTTCTATTTAAGAGGCCACTAGAATGACTGAGTACAGGTCTCACACATCCCTCACCTCCCCAGGGCCTCCACTCTTTCCCTCCAAGAATCCCCAGCTCCCTCTACTTTGCCCACAACAGATACACTTCATGAAATGAGTAAGTAGGCCAAATATAGACCCTGGGATATAGATGTATCTATATTTTAAAGTAGATTCCTTTCTAAAATTTTAACTCAGCTGGACATGGGAACACACACCTGTAATCCCAGCGCTTAGGAGGCTAAGGCAGGCTGATCCCATGTTCAAGACCTGCATGGACTACATGGGAAGACTCTAAAAAAAAAAAAAAACAATAACAACAAAACAAAGTTGGATGTAGCTGGACATGATGGTGCATGCCTGGAATCCCTGAACTCAGGAGGCAGAGGCAGAATTCTCTGTGAGTTCTAGGTCAACCTAGTCTACATAGTGAGTTTCAGCACAGCCAAACTTATAATAGAACTTCTTTTTAAGTAAATTTCAGATGTATCACTTACTGTATAAAATGATAGCCTCGCAAGGAGATAAATAAGCTAATTACCTTGGCCTAAATAGTCCACATTCTCTGCTATATCAAAACATTACTTTGTGCTCCATAAATGTTCATAATTGTGCTTGTCAATTAAATTAATATTGTCAATTAAAATAATATTAATAAAAATATAAAAAAGACTACAAAATGTCTTCTTGGTATTTTGTACTGATTGCATGTTATCGTAATATGATTTGGAATTGTGTTAAATAAAAATACTACTCAAAATCCAGACTCCTCTGATGTTTCCACTGGCCTGCCGTCAGCGTATCCAAGCCATGAACAACACCGGAAATTCGGCTAAATAACAGCCACACCTTCATGGCCACAGAACTCTGGCGATCTCCATCTTTGGATAACCCCAATATTTTTAATTAAAATATTATTGAACTTGAGAAAATGGAAAGACACAAGTTAAGACGTGAGACTGGAGGCCCTCAGCAGCCCTCAGATGACTTCTAATCACCTCCAAGTCTGCCACACTGATGGATTCAAACAAGTCACGCCCAAGTCAGTCAGTCCTTCACCCCAAAGACAACAGTTAGGCTTTCCTGTAACCATTTAGTCACAGCCAGTGAATTATCAATTATTATTTTAGAAACCAAAGCTGGATAATTATCTATCTCCCTACTTTTTTTTTTTTTCTCCTAAGATGAGCTCTGGTAATTTCAGAGCGCGTGGGTTCAGCTCTTTGCTCCAAACACAGCAAGGTTATACAGAGGAGTCTGCCCCACAATCCTCCGCGCTACATCTCTCTACACGGTCCTCTGCAGAGATGTGTGAGGTACACAGGTGATAAATGGGGAGCAGAGGCTGAAGACTGGGACAAAGGTGACAAGGAGGCCACCCCAGCCTTGCCCTTTGTGCTGAGAACACAGGGTGCTGTTCTAGCAAGTTGTATGTCCAGTCCCAAGCATCCTAACATGGGACTTCCGTGACTCACCTCGAACTCCCCAAGATACTAGAGGAGGAAGGCCTCGGTACTCCAAGGCCCCCAGTAGAGGGCTCCCAGCACTGTGAGACCTCATTAGAGGAACAGGGCAAGATCTACATACAAGATGTTTCCCTGTGCCTCAGAGGTCCTGGATATTATGTCCTGTGACTAAGGACTGGCTGACTCAGGATGAGGAGAATAGAAATGGACCTTTCCTGTGCTCCCATGCTGACACATGAGCAAGAGGGGAGTGGCCAGGCAGCTCTGGGATCCTGGTCACTTTTCATCCACTGTCTGCACACTCACTCTCTGACACCGGACAGAAGGAGTATGGGAAGCAGAGTGAGGTTTCCACGTGCTTGCCCATCCTCCCCGGGCCTGCGGGCAGCTGGCCTGCCTTCCGGCAATGAGGCTTACCGGACAATGAGGCTTACCGATCACTCCCAGCTTAGCAGCAAACATCAGCGCGATCCCGATGGGGAGGCCAATGACATAATACCCGATGGCATTAACGATGGCTCCAACCTTCTGGTTCCCAGTGCCCCTCAGGATACCACCACAGGTACACTGTGGGCAGGTGACATCCATCAGCATAAACACAGCTGGTGCCTCTAAAGACCCCTCCCCCCACCTCCCAAACACAGAATGCCTCTCTGTGGTCCTCAGATTTGAACAAGACTCTGTGATAATGCTTTGCAGAAGCGACCCTGATAACCACCAACAGGAGCCCCTCTAGGTCACTCTAGCCTCTCTTCCCACCTGAAGTGTATCATAGTCAGAAGAATTAGCTTAAACAGACCATGGAAGTGGGGGGGGGGGGACCAGGCTTGGTACTCACAGCAAGACCTTCAAAGAGGTGGGACACAGCATAAATGGGGATCACTTGAGCCACCAAGGCCACGATATCCCTGTCAGGAAAACAAAGCACATGGTGATTAGTGAGAGAGGAAGGGCTGGGGAGATGGCTCACTGGTTAAGAGTATTTGTTCTTGCAGAGGACCAAGGTTCAGTTCCTAGACCCACGTGGCAGCTTAAACTGCCAGGGACTTCAGTTCCAGTGGACCCAAGACCCTCTTCTTGAGTTCCAACACACATGTGGCACACAGACACACATTCAGGCAAACAATCACACCCACCAAAAGAAAAAAAAAAGGAAGAAAAGAAAAAGAAAACAAGAATCAGAGGGCATGAATCCCCAGGAGAGGAGGCCCCACGTGTACCCTAGCTCAACGAGGCTTGGGCTCTTCGTCCAGTTGCCCTGGTGTATTCACATCAGCCAGCAGCCCAAGTGGAGACAAGTCTACCATTGTATGACACATATCAGAAACCAATTTTCTAATAGCTTTCAGAGGGGAAATGACATGTGATCCACTTACTCAATAAAAACCAGTGATATGCTCTAGTTCCCATCTGCCCACCTAAAACAAAGTTTAGATCACACGGCCACCCTCCTTTGAACCCGATTTCCGGGGCAGCTCCGGGATGCACATCTCAGGAGCTGATTGAATGATATGTTACAGAGTGTGCACTCATGAGTGCTCTGTACCGAGTGCTGCTCAGTGGCAGGGCATCTGCCTCGCATACATGAGGCCCTGTGTCTGCTCCTGGCACCATTGAACAATAACTTCTTCCCAGTCAACCAGATTGGGTTAGAGTAAAAGTCCCAGATGTATTCCAGGGTTCTCACTGCTAGAAACGGGATCTGCTCTTAATGCTACAGGGCTCTGACTGAAAGGAAAAATGAAACTAGGAGAGACGCCCTGGGGAACACTGATTGGAGAGAGAGAGAGGAAAAAAATGTATGGCAATGGATATTTGGAGAGCGAATGAATAATGAATCAGGCATGGGATGGAGGGTCTCTTTCTTCCCTTAAACCAGCACGGGAACTCCCATGTTTGTTAAAATGAGCTTTGAATGAGAAGGCTAAGCACACAGGTCTGATGACCACCGTCTCTCAGGTCACCCCATGTCTGCCCTGTCCCCAGAGATAACAAATCTTGCCATCCCTGTGTTTATCTGATGTTTATGAAAATACAAGCAAATACAAATGAATCTGAGGAGACCCCCCTGTGCCTCTCACGTGTCTCCTCTGTGACACTCACTCTCTGGCTTGTTGTGCCTACAGGTGATATCCTCTCTTCCAGTCCACTGAGCTGGGCTTTCCGTATGGCTCTCCTCAATCCCGGCTACTGAGATTTCATCTTGAGTTTTAATTTCTTTTCTTTCGTTCCTATTTTGGGGGCCATGGGGAGTGTCGATGTCACAGACAGATTGCAAGGCCTTATAGGTACACACTAAATGCATGCTCCCCCACTGAGACACACCCAGGCCGTGGACTTTCAAATAGATCATTAACTCAGTTTTGTAGCACTAAGGGTCAAACCCAGAGCTTCAAGTTTAGAAGGCACTGAGCTGAATCTCCGGCCTTAATATGGGCTTTTGAATCTGTTTTGTTGACTAAGAGTGGCCTGATTTTCTTTGTGTGTGTGCAAACTATCAGCTTTGGGTGCTACCTGGACACATTTTCTTCATAAGAAATACAGAAGTGCTTTGAAATATTAACACCATAACTACCTATATTTTAATGATCATAAAACATTTTCCCTTGAAATTTCTGGAATCAGAGCTTTTTTGGCATTTTAAAACAAGTTTCCCTTATTTGTTATAAGAAGGTCACTATATTTAGAGCTTCAGTTTTTATGGGGTAAATATTTATAGGGATTATTTCTTCTCCTGTGATTTTGTTGTCTTTGTTTTTTTCTTTTTATTGACACCAAGCTGACTTCAAACCTATATCCTCCTGCCTCGGTCTCTTGACTGGGGAAATTATAGGCATGGGCCACTATGCCTGGCTATATTCTTCTAGGTTTTCATTTTCTTTACAAAAAAAAAAAAAGATTGTGAGAAATAATCTCTTAAGATTTTTAAAAATAATCATGTTTAGTTGTTTTGGTGGTCGGTCTGTCTGTCTGCCTGTTTATCTGCCTGTCTGTCTGTCTGCTGATCTGTTGCAAAGTTTACCCTAGAAGAGACTGAAGATCTAAATGAAGTGATTTCCTTATGAGAAATAGAGGAATGCCCTTCTGGTGAGGGTCATAGAGCTGTCACTTGGACCACGTCCCTGGCTGGGGCTAGGGACAGAGGGAGGGGAGAAGGTAGGTAGATAGAGCCTGGGGTGTGTCCATCTGCAGATGGATTCGGTTCCCCCCTTTCTTTGTGTTCTCCTCATGGTGATCAGCTGAGCTAGGATTTCTTCTGTGTCATTTACTCTGCCAGTTTGGGTTGGTCATGGCCACGGAATGACAGGGACATAATTTGAGAAATGTCTTATCCGATTATCCAATCGCATAGCCACGGCATTGTGTGAACATCACAGAATGAGGTCACACAAACCTAGATGGTTTAGCCTGCTACTCAAAGAGGACAGGAGAGAGAGAGAGAGAGAGAGAGAGAGAGAGAGAGAGAATATAAACCTGTCTTTGACTACTGCAGCCTACTGTTCCTAGGGCCTGATAAACAAAAGACATGAAATAAAATCAAACAGGAGAAAGAACACTGAGATTGAAGGATGTGGTGCAGTCATGTGACATGTGACAAAGCTGCTTCGGGCATAGCAAGACACGCTGTGTGCCACAGCCAAGTTTTCATGTGCACAGAGAATAAAGGCTTAGGGGAGAGGGGGTGGGGAGTGAGGAGTAAATGTGATCAGAGTATATTATAAACATAGATGAAAATGTAACCATTAAATTATTTTTTAAATTTGTTCATTATTATTTTATGTGCGTGGGTGTGGCCTGCATGGATGTCTGTGCACCGCATGTGTAACTGGTGTGCCTTTGGGGACCAGAAAAGAACAGCAGACCCCCTGGAATTGGACTTACAAGTGCTATATTGCTACTGGGAGCTCCCACGGCCTCCGAAGAGCAGCTCCAAAGTGCTCTTAACTGCTAAGCCATCTCTCCGGCCCCTAAATGTGTTTTGTTTGTTAATGTGTCCCAGAGTTCTTTATTTGAGAATGAAGTAAGTGACATGGGATCAGAACCAAGAGCTCACTGAGCTCCAGCTTCCTGCCAACCTCCTCCTCCTGCACTTTTAGCCCCACCCTTTGTGCTAGCAATCACTCCCCAGGAAAGAAAAAACCTAACCTGTCTGCTGGCAGCAAACTCTGCAGGCTGTCCCCCTACCTTCTCCCTGGGCAGTGAAAGCGCCTCAGTTTGAATAGATGGGAGAACCCAGAGCAGTGGCGGGGACCGGGAGTTGAGCATGGTGAAGTGGAGACTCCCTGAGCCTGGGGTCCAGGAAGCAGAGGAAACGATACAGGACCCCAAAGAAAGGGCACTCTGTAGCCTTAAACTCCTCTCATTGGAAACTCAATGCTAGATGATTTGCCCTTCTGGTAAATGTTACAGAACCATTCTGGACCACATCCTTCTCTAGCCAAGCTGCTCGGCCTTAACAGTGGTTCGCTGCGGGGTGAGCTTCGAGAACTGCAGGACCATGAAGCTCTCAGGTTTCTTCTCCCTTGCTTCTCAGTACTTTGCTCTTTCTCCTGGGCCTGTTCCAGGTTCTCTCCTTTGTGTATATCCTGAGGCTTCCTGTTGGCTTTCTCTGCCTACTCCTCCAGCAGGGAGTGAGGCCGAACCCTAGTTCTTGAAACTAAGCTGAGATCATCTGGCTGGATGACAGTCCATTAAAGACGGTCCCTAGGTTGACCCCACACTGGCCGTGGTGTACAGTAGCGAGACTCTCCTCTCCAGCTGCTGGGCGGCTGCTCCAGTTACTTCTGCAACGACTTTACACCTAGGACCCCTTCAGAAGGAGTGGGGCTCCAGCTTCTGCTTGTCTACTCTAACAGCCCTGACTGGGCAGTACAGAGCCAGCTCCTGTTTGGCCATCTTCTCCACCATTTGGAGGTCTCCAGCACAACCTGGAGCACGAGGCCCACATCAGCCTAAGTCCACAGTGTACCGCTCCTTCACAGAATTCATTTGGTGGGACGCACAGGAAGTCTCTTTTACTTCTGAGCCTGGCCCAATCCCCAATCTGACTCCATGCCCATCCTTTGAGAAAGAGAAACATGAGAACTCTTTATGGTTGTCTTCCTCGCCTACTCGGAAGTGAGAGATCTATACAGGATGATCTGGGGCTGGGAAATTGCCAGCCTACCTTCAAAAGAGAAGCAGGTGAGGAAGAAACTGAGGCAGCTGTGTCTGGCCCAGTAGCTTTTTGAATCCACGAAGAAAAAAGCCAGTTTGCGATCTGTGGTTGCTAATAAAGTTATCCCACAATAAGGAGGGTCTCTATGACATTTCTATATAGTGAGAACATCCAAGCTAACCTCCTTTAGGAAAACAAGATCCCTACAGAGGACAGCATGGATTTGTTCATCTCTTCAGCCATCAGCCCAATGCCATGATTTTTAAGACAGCTCACTGACAAGATTTTTAACATCAATGTATGTGCCAAATATATTCTAAAACTCTAAAAACCAGGCCGTGTGACAGATCTGAGACTCCAACATGACTCCAGTCACCATTGCCTGGGACAATATTGAGAGGTTGGAATATTTGTATAGACATTATGGGATATCTTGGGGAGGAGACATAAATCTATACACAAAATTGACATTTGTTGTGCATATTATTGGGGTGCACACCCCTATCCCTGAGCAGTCTTCTGTGGCCAACATGCTCATGCTTGAAAGCTAATTGCTGATAATTGTTTGGTGCAGCAGCTGCTGCAGAAGAAAAAAAAAACATCCAGGCTGAATAAGAAGGGTATCATCAGAGATCAGGGGTCCTTCTGGAGCTCTGGAAATGGTTAAAAGGTTTCAACAAGTATCAGTGGAGACAGACACGCACATCTGAATGTGAACTCCAGCAACTTTTGGAGGGTTCTGGGTTCTTTCCCTCCTCTCCAGGTTTGACCACTCTTCTTCAGTTACTGCTATTGTTGATCCTACTTTCATACCAACAGTAAGCCTGTCCCAGCCTGCACATTTGGGTTTCCAGTACAGGGGGCATTGGAATTCAGTGGAAGGGAAAGAGACAACTGCATTCAGGATTCACCGAGGCACACTCACATGAGACAGACACCCCCAGGACATGAGGCTTCCTTGGCAGGGAGCTCAGGTGAGCTAGCCTCCAGGACTCCACCTGCAACTGTAGGCAGAGGGGACTTGTTCTTCCCTCAGCCTCCAAAAGCCTCCACCGCCAGGCTGTAGATGAGGACCTGATTGCTCCCACAACGGTTTGAGCCTCTAGATTCAAGGACACCCAGTGCCCCCATGGAGCTGCTGCCCTGGATATGTGTAGAGCTGCAACACAGCTCAGACCCACTCCTTGCTTTTGACCAGGGGCAGCTTTTGGTTGACATCTTCAAGCTCTTGGGAGCTCTGAGCTACAACACTTCTCAGAGCTCTATCAGCACTTGGCTAGCATTGATCTCTTTCCATTCATTTTATCCTATTCATATTGTTTATACTGAACTGACAAACGCATCTCTTATTTGTAGTAGGCTGATGCTAAAATAGTTTCAGACTTTGAAGCTTTTTTTTTTTCTTTTTTAAAGAAATTAGGGGCTTAGGATGTCCAACCAACCTGCAGGCAAGAATTCTACCACTAAACTATCTATGCACACTCTGTCTGCAAATGTAACTGATAGTATGAGAAAGACTTAAAACAAAACAAAACAAAAAAAACCCATGAGGGTTGGGGGGGATGGCTCAAGTCTGATGACCAGAGTTCAGTCCTTAGAACCCACGTGGTAGAAGTAGAGAATTTCCTCCTGCAAATTATCCTCTGATCTCTCTCTCTCATTCTCTCTCTCTCTCTCTCTCTCTCTCTCTCTCTCTCTCTCTCTCACACACACACACTAAGTATATTATAAAGAAGTTTATTATGTCCCTCCTAAGCAGATTGCCATCACCTATTCCCATTAACTTGAGAATCAGATTATAAATTGTTTTCCCTATCTCTATAATCATGTCCTTCTCAAGGAATATCAGTAAGATTTCTGATCTTGCAAACGACTCAGAGCACCTCTCCAGGGCACAGCGATTCCAGACCATCCAATCTGTTTCTTTATCAGAGATCCCACGTGTCAAGAGAATCCCAGCACTCACCGATCGGTAGTGAAAATGTAGCCCACGAGATCCTTACAGCCTAGCAGCAGGACGCAGAAGGTCACAGCAAAGAGCTCTGGAGGTAAAGGGTCAGAAGAAATGTCACAGTGAACAGGGAGGTCACCGAAAGTGGGGTGTAGGTGCACCAGGAACCAGGGGTTCAGGTACCTGTGACTATCAAGGAAATAGCTGAGGACTTCTTGGCCTGGTCAATGTTTCCTGCGCCCAGTGCATTTCCCACCCGGACGTTGGCAGCCACACTGAAGCCTGAAGGGATCTGAAATGAGAGAAAACACAATAAAGCTTCATGTTGAGACACCACAGACAGAACGGCCTGTGATTTACACCTCACTGGCAAAACATGGTTTCATGGTCTGTGAAGACAGACACTTTGCAACATCTCTTTGGCCTACTCCAGGCTGTAATCTATATCTCCAAGTTAGGATTCTCAGAACAAATTAGGCTTTTCTGCAGAGTTTCTAGCATCCACCATGGAAGAGAGGACCCCATTTGTCCCCTGGGATATAGGGGACCAGGATGCAGGATGGGCTGACCAGAGTCCACTCTAGTGTCTGTTCTGAAGGACAGAGAGATTTGATTTACCAAGAAGAAAGTTACTAAAGAAAATGCCAGGAAGAGACATTGTCTTATAGTTCGGATGGGATTCTGAAGCCAGGATTCCTGGGTCCACATTCTGGCACCTCTATCTATACTTATCAGCCATGAGACACTACGCCAATTCCTTAACCTCTGATGTTTTGTTTTATCTGTACAAAGATTCCAGTAATGAAAACATTACAGGGCTCACACAGCTACTGCTTAGAATATTGTGCCTCTCGGGTAGTGGATATTCACTAAAATTTTCCATTAATATCTGTACATTTACCACTTGAGTCACTAATAATCATTTTTAAAATGTTAATTACTTATTTGAGCATGTATGCTGCCTTACAGGTAGGGATACCTAAGGCAAGGGTTAAAGAAAATCTAATAACACAGATTGAGAAACAGAAGAAATGGGAGGTTAGCGTCCCATCTTCAAGGTCCCTACAGTGGCAAACAGATTTCCCAACCAACAGTTTCTCCATACGGAGGGACAGGTATATAACATGAAGAAAGATATCAGCTTTTTAATTAATATCCATATCATGTATGACCTAGTATGGTGTCCTTAGGACACGACATCTTGTCTTATAGAATTCCCTCCACAAAGATGAGTCTGGATGTACTGAGAATGAAACAGCTATAACACTTTCAGGGGAAATGACACAGTTGAGAGAGACAAAGAAAGGTCAAGCAAGATTGTAGTCCCAATTACAGGACATTAATGATTAAAAGACTTTAACAGGACATGTCTCCTTTATGCCAGGGGGGAAAGTTACTGAGACTATATTAGAACAAGTAATGACAAACAGACAGGGAGTCCATAAACATGATGTTGTGCACACATCTACAGATGTGGCACATCTATAGAGAAGGTTTATATCCTTCTTTTAACTGGAGAGAAATATGAATATGCTCTTCTGAGCTTGTAGTGGGCAGAGGACAAGATATGTAAAAAAACATATACATAGTTCTACATGGATCTATAGGCATTTATCTTAAAGATAAAAAGGTTAGGAAATCACATAAAGATATTTGTCCTAGGAGGCATCCTGGGGTGTTGCTGATCTTATTGAAAAATTATGAATTTAAATACTGGGCAGTGAGAGACTAACTTAAAGATAATGGGCTCATGGACTTCAGGCACTGATAAATGTACTTAACTAAATTTGCTAAAATATGAGATGTATAAACATGAGGTACAGGTTAAAAATGTCTTCTACAAACAGTGAAAATAAAAATATATGCCCCCAAATAGAGGGAGAGCATTGACCTGTCGTGCTGGATCCCCAACAGTGCCAGAAAAAAACAAAAAACAAACAAACAAAAAACCAAGAAAGTGTATATACTCTGTATATTTTAAATATAAACAACAGATGGTAAAATGTCAGCTGGCTGAGTCCTTCTCCATACTATAAATACCCCTTCCTCTCCTCTAAATTTTTTTTTTTTTTTTTTTGCATTGTCCTGGGCATGAGCCTCAAGTATGCTAGGTATTCTCTACTACAGCCCGCCACCTTTGTCCCTTCTTTAGCTTTCCGTCTCAAGAGATGCATGCTATAAAATCTAGGCCTTCAGAATTTCAGGTTGGAGTTTTCTGTGAAACAAAGTGACAGAGAAGCCTCTAACAATGTATTTTCTAGCACGTCAGAGTGTCCTTCACTTTTAAGGGTGACCAACTTTTCTCTATGCGCATGCTCCAACTTTTCTCTGTGCGCATGCTCCAACTTTTCTCTGTGCGCATGCTCCATACTTGGCCCACCCATTCCTCCACCGACAGGCCAACACTCAGGCAATGCCTCTTATCTACAGCCAGTAAAGCCTCTGTAAGCATGGTGGACACATATTTGTCCATGTCCCTACTTTCCATTCTTGTAAGTGCACTACTCTCCCCACCTCCGGCCCCCGGCCTTTCCAGGAGATAACTGATATGCGTTCATCGGAACCCGCACATATCTGACCTTGGTAACCAGCCCTCCATTCCTTACCACTCCACCCACAGGGCACCAGGGCATTGGGACAAAGGAAAAGATTCTGACAGTGTGGAAACACAGTCAACTGCTTTACATCTGAATGGGGTCAGAGACAGAATTAGCAGATCTTTTGGGTTTCTGCCCTCCCCTCCTGCTGCCTACTGGGATTCCTGACCATATGGGTCAAAAAGGACCTCTCCAGCTCCTAGAAGACTTTGTGCGGGAGTAGGTCAAGGATCAAACCCAAGGCCTCATGGGTACTAGATAAATGCTCTACCAATGAGCTATCCCTACCCCCTTTCATTCTTTTCTTTTATTTTAAGATTTATTTATTTATTATATGTAAGTTACACTGTAGCTATCTTCAGACACTCCCGAAGATGGGGTCAGATCTTGTTAAGGATGGTTGTGAGCCACCATGTGGTTGCTGGGATTTGAACTCAGGACCTTTGGAAGAGCAGTCAGTGCTCTTAACCGCTGAGCCATCTCTCCACCCCCCCCCACACACACCCTTTTATTCTTTACTCTGATATCTTAGTCCTTAGCACAGTCCACCCTTGAACTTGTGACTCTCTTGCTTCACTCTCTACCCAGCTGAAATTACATGTCCATACCTCAGACCCCAGCTCCAGGGAAGCATTTTACGTCAGGAACCATCTCAGACAGCATTACTTAATGTCACCAGTGCCTTTTGCTCTTTGTAGGACTCTCAGGATAGAAAACAGGTCCCCTTTACCGTGGAGGGTCTTGAGCACTTACCATGTATACAATGATAGCCAATTCATAGGTGATGGACTGGGCTCCCAACTCCACCATGCCAAGGATACCTAGTAAAGATGGTCAGCTGATGCCTGGCCCCAGCCACAGGGTCCCCACCAGTCATCCATCTGCATACGTACCACTCAGGAAGCTGCCAACCTCATAGGCCCACCACTCTATGCACAGCATGAGCATGCTGGGGATAGCCAGTCGCAGGAAGGAGGCCCAGTCCTGCAGACACTCCCAGGACCACCCTGCAGGTGCAACAGATAGGTTTGCAACATGTCTGACCTTCAGGCAGAAGTCACGGTCAAAGGCTCAAAAGGTGGTCTTTACCTCCCCAGGTGGCTTGGTGTAGTCTTCTCCAGAGGATGTAGAGGAACAGGAAAATGGCCAGGGCAAACTGGGAGATGGTGTTGGCCAATGCTGAACCCCTGCGAAAACCAGCAGCTGTGGGTGAATACTGTGTTCCACCTTCTCCACCCTGGCCCAGTGAGTTGGGAAGCCATGTACCCTTCACGGTGCCCTCCTCCACTATAGGCCCTGAGGTTACTTCTGTTTAGGGCAGTATCCCCTTCACTCTGACAGCACTTTCCAGAAGGTCACACCCACACCTGCTAAACTACCCTCTTTCCCTGGGAAAGCCTAATGTAGTTCCCCCACTCCACCCCACCCCACTCCCCGCCGCCGCCCAAGAGGAAACTCACATCACCCCAAGATGCAGGTGATAGAGAAACACATAGTTGGCCAGGGCGTTGACAAGGTTAGCTGCGATGCCCGTCATAATCTGAGGCAGAACGATGCCCTGGAACGAGGAGATATGAGTGATGCTCACCTTTATATGTGGAAGCCCCAGGGGACTTCGGCATAACAGGAGCAGCCCCCTGAGGATACCACCCTGGCCTCTGACCTTCCCCCTCCCCCCTCCCCCCTCCCCTCCCCCCTCAGTCCTCCTCTTTGCTGTGAGTAAAGGTTGGAGAAAGCTCTGGCCACCAGTGGGTAGGAAGTGAGAAGGCAGCAGAGAGGCAAGAAAAGCCGGGACCCACCCTGCTGTGTGCAAGAGTGGCAGAGATAGTAAGGGGGAAGGCAGCATGTGCAAGAGGTTGGAGGTAAATGATCCTCTCTCAGCCAAAACTGGAATGCAGAGTCTGGATCAAAGACCTTGTGAGACAGTATTTCCTTCTGATATTTAAAAGTACCGGCTGCTCTTCCAGAAGGTGCAGGTTCAATTCCCAACACCCTCATTGAAGCTCATAACCATCTGTTACCTCCCATTACAAGAATCCAATGCCCCCTTCTGGCCTCTACTGGCACCAGGCACACATGTGGTGCACAGACACACAGGCGAGGGAGGGCTGGGGCCTGTGGTGATAGCACTGGGAAGATGATGGCAAAAAAAACAAAAAACAAAAAAAAACTTGAGTTCAAAGTCATCCTGAGCTAGACAGAGGGAGTCGGTGTTCGGGTTAATTTTTTATTTTTATTTAGTTTATATTTACTTTTTTTGTCAACTTAACACAAACTAAAGTCATTTGGGAAGGAACCGCAGCTTAAGTGTTGCCTCCACCATATTGGCCTATGGGTGTGGCTGCGAAGTATTTTCTTGATTGATGGCTGACCGGAAGGGCCAGCCCACTGTGGGCGGAGCCACTCCAGGCAGGTGGTCCTGGCTTGTACAAGAAAGAAGGGTAAGCCTTGAGAGCAACCAGTGAGCACCATTCCTCCTGGTTCCTACTCCACTTCTGCCTGAGTTCTTTCCACTGACTTCCCTCAGTGATAAACTGTCATTAGGGCTTATAAGCCAGATAAACCCTTTCCTCCTCCAGTTTCGTTTTAATCAGGAATCTATCACAACTGAGAATAACTAGAACACCTTGTCTCCAAATAGAAAAAAAAATCCAAAAAAACTCAGAGGAAATGGGGCCTTTCTTAGTGATCAAGTATCTGCCCTGAGCAACAAGGCCCTGGGCTATACCTTCAACACTGAAGAAAAAAATTAAGTAGAAAAAGGAAAATAATATTTAGGGCATTGTCTTAAAATTGCACTGGAGTAAAGACTTCACAGCCTGCCCTCACATGCATCAGGAGGGTGAAACCCAGGAGCTGCGGGTACACGCGGAGCGGGGACGCCAGCCTCTTGCTTCTCCACAGAGGTATCAGCCCCTACTTCTTTGGATGCTGCTTTCTCACTGAGATCCTGATATGAGAATCACAGGCCATCCAAAATTTGGCTTTGGGGAAAAAAACCAAAACCACTCTACTCTTACCTAGATCAACATCGCCTGGGCTGGGGGTATAGCTCAGTTTGTAAAATGATGTTAGCCTCACATTCCCAAGGGCCTGACTCCCATCCCCAGCACTTAAAAAAAAAAAAAAAAGAAAAGAAAAAAAAAAAAGAGGCCCTCGACACAGTGATCTGCGTGCACCTACCTCTATGCCTCCCTCAGCTTTGTAGTCTCCAAATGGAGAGACCCTGGCAACTCCCCCCTCATGCAGGGTCTTGCTGTGCTCTGGGCCTGCAAACCAAAGCTTTCTTACCTAGTCATAATCATCTATAAACTACTTTTATAAGGCAGGACTTCACTATATAGGCCAGGTTGAATCTGAACTCATAATCCCCCTGCCTCTGTGTCCTGGATGCTAGGATTGCAGGCATGCACCATCACTCCTGGCTACTTCGCACCTCCTCCTGGTCTGGTGAGACACCCCAACACCACTGGGCCCTCGATGCATGAATAAATGAATGAAACTCAACTGCAGCTTTGTCCCTGGCTGTCTCCAGGTGACAGGACCAAGACTAAAGTGTGACAGTTCTCCTGAGCTCCATGGTCATCGGGAGAGTGAGCTCCTGGTGACTTCCTGTAAGGGAGTCTGCAATCAGCTTCATATCTCAGGTATGGAAAAGCAGCCAGACTGCATTTGAGGGGCCCAGGGTAAGCAGAGAATAAGAGACCTGGTAAATAAGATGCTACTGAAGTGACAAGAGTGAATTCAGAAGCCCAGTAGGAAATTACCTAATGACAGCTGCCTTGTCTGATGACCTGAGTTCAATCCTAGGACCCACGTGGTAGAAGGAGAAAACTGACTCCCACAAATTCTCCTCTGACCTACACATACGTGCTGTGGCATGCACATTCACACACTCGTACATGTACACATGCACACACGATAGATAGATAGATAGATAGATAGATAGATAGATAGATAGATAGATAGATAGATAGATAACTTTCAACAGAAAGAAAATGACAGACAAGACCCACAGGACTAGGTGACTGACCAAACAGACACGTGAAAGAAAAGATAAAGCCACAGGGACAACAGCCTGTGAGAGACAGAGTAGAGGGAGAAAAAAACAGAGGCCACCATACAGTGTGGAGGGGGCGGCAGGCCAAGATGAGTGACATATTCCCCATTGCCTCAAGGCAGCTATGGAAGCCATGCAGCTATTATGGATGACAACTGGAGACGTGCAGGAAGCAGCTGCCTTTCTCAAGGCCAAAGGAGGTCTAGAGCTGTCCCCTTCCTTGCCAAGGTCCTCTCAGCCTGTGCCTACAAACCTTAGTGTTTCCTGTCTTTCCTCTGTTCCTTTCTAACCTCTGCCCTCTTCCAGAGGAAGATGTCCCCCCAAACAAGCAGTATGCTTATGCTGAAACACTCCTGCCTCTCCCAAAGCCAGCCACCCTCCCAGTCTACGGAGCCCACCCATCATCGTGTGTCCTGCTCCTCCTGCGCAGTTCTTTCCTCCTATTAGACCACTGTCAGCCCACCCTCTTCATAACTCTCATCTCTGACCCCCAAACTGGTTTCTTTTCTACCAACCCAATGCCCAGTAGATATACCACACGCTCTAGCAGACCAGCCAGCCCGCTCCTCTCAGGCCGTTGTGAGCTGTGTCTTCTCAGCTGTAGCAGCCTGGCTCTGCTCAGCACTCCTGCCTGGGGACTGGTGTCTGACATTTGCCATCTGGGAAGACTCCAGAGCCCCACTAGCCCACCATAATCCAGGACCCAGTCCCAGCTCCTCCCAGCTACAATGCTCTAAATATAGGTCCTTCCGTCAGCCTCAGCTACTAGAGAATGTCATGTTCACACTCTCTGTCCCTCCTCCATCCATGAGATAAAAAGGTCACCACACTGTCGGGAAACAGGAAGACAAGCAGGAGCCACTGTGACATGTTGCAGATTGTACTTGGTTCATGCAAGGATCTAGACAGAGAAGAGACACCCTGGAGAACAGTTAGAAATGTTGTTCCCACCACCTGTATTCAACTAGTACAAGTTCTTAGCGCTAGTCATAATAAAGTATGATACCTTACGAGGATCCAGTAAATGGGGACCATCCTTGCCACTCTCTACCCTCTCCCATGCCTCCCTGTCACACACACTAGAGAAAGCCTGCCTGTGTGACAGGAATGTGTGACCCAGTTCCTCCGTTACCTCGGTTTTCCTAGAAGGAAGTCCACAGTCCTATATCATACACTGTCCTCATAAACCCACCCACACCAAGCAGGGCTACCATTCCCAGGATCTTTGGCAAACATTGCTGTTTGCCAGGTATGAAGTCTTGGCCATTCTCTGTTCTCAATAAAATTTGAGATTTTACATCCACTGCCCCAGAAAGTAGCAGCCCTTAGATGAACTGAGAAGAGGTGTGGACTCCCTAGACCCAGCCAAGCAACTCTGAGCCTCAGCCCTTCAGACAGCACACAGGACTGTCCCACCAGTAAAGAGCCAAAGAACACAGACAGGCTCACCTTCACATGGCCAATGGCAATATTTCTGAGTGGGAACCAGATACAAATTTTCAGAGCCAAAAATAATGCTTCATTCGCTCCTTGATGTCACTTGAGAAATCTCCCCACAGCAAAGCCCTATGTGTACAACCCTGAAAGCCTCTTTCAGTGGCTCTCTCAGGCAAGTTCCCTCCACCCTGCTCTCCCAGATTCTCTCAGCCCCCTAAAGGAAAGAGGGAAGCCCACATTACCTGGTTGAGCAAGTATTTAACTTGTAACGTATAAAGAAAAGCTGCCTACAAGAGAACAAGAGGGCAGGGTTAGTTCTGCAGCCTGGCCATACATCAGAGATCTGGGTGACGTGGCAGGCTTGTCCCCCAGCCACCCTGGCTGCCCTACATTCTACAAAGTCTTATCTAAACCTGGAACTGGCACTATCTGCTCAGGGGCTTCCTGAAACCTCTATGTAAATAAACACAACCCAAGAAGTTCTAGTCCTAGATTGAATGTGGAATGTCTCCTATAGGTTCATGTGTTTAAGTGTGTGGTCCTCAGGCAGTTGGGCTGTTTGGGGGGTGTCGTGGAAGCTTTGGGACATGGAGACTTCTCTGGGACATACAGGGCCACGGGTTCTGCCTGGCCCCACTACAGACCTGAACTCTAACTTCCTGGTGGGCCATTGGACTATATAAGCAAGCTTCCCTGGGGCTTCTGAAGCCAATCATCCCACCATCATGGGACTGTGAGCTAAAAGTAAGCCCTATCTAAGTTGCTTCTCTTGGGTATTTTTGTCCCCACAATAAAAGCAGTGCATCCTCAATCCCTGTCTAGAAAAGGAGACACTGTCTCCTTTGGCATATACTGACATCCTGGTATAGCCTAGCCATCATCCTGTTTGGTGGGATAATGAAAAGATGTCACATTCAAGTGGTTTTATGGAATAGGGCTGGAGGGTATAGTTTAGTGATGGAGGAATCACTTAGCATGCAAGATACTGGGCTCCACTCCCAGCAATGTAAAGATTTAAAAAAATGAAATAAATAAAAATTTACGATGAGCTAAGAAGTGCCATGTCAATTATGAGGGCAAATGGCCACCAATTGTGGCAGACTGTATCCCTCAAATTCACATGCACAGAAGACTAACCCCACATGTAACCGGATTTAGAGGGTGATTAAATCAAAATGGAGGCACCGGGGTGGGGCTCTAATCCAATAGGATTGGGGTGTTCACAAGAAGAGACAGCCATGTTACATGGGAACAGAAAGGGAACACCTGCAAGCCAAGGGCAGCGGCCACAGGGAAACCACAGAGGTTCGCACAGTGATCTTGGATTCCCAGCCTTCAGAATTGTGAGGAAATAAATTTCTGCTGTTTAAGCCTCCAGTCTGCAGCAGTCCCAGCCAACACCCAACCCCTCTATTTAATTCAATCAACCTAGCTTTAACTGTTCATTGACCACCTACAACTTGTTATTAAACATTAACACATTCTTCCAGATCATGTGATCACACACAACTGTCTAAAGGTCAAAGTGATGCCCTGAGATGGACAAGACTTTACCCCTTAAAAGAAACATTCTGGCCTCTTCTACTGGATGCCCCAAGGATACTCCAAGTATAAGAGTCAAGGCAATGTCCCCCATCTGAGAGTTTCTTTTGTTTGGGGGAAATAAATGCTGGTGTGTCCTTAAGGAACATAGTGAAAAGCACATGTCCATGATGAACCAACGTCTGGTGTGAGAATTATGTCAGACTGAGCTCATGACATCCCAGCCACTTTTTACCCAAGGACCAAAGAATAGAGTCTCTGACCCCATGTAAACTCACAGGAAGCGCTGGGATGAAGATCATGACGTAAGTCTGGGTGAGCCTGTACAATAGAGGAGAGTGACAATGAGGACAGAGGCCACCTCCCCCAGGAGGAGTCAGAATGGAACAGTGGACACCGCCAGTACATTCTTGGTTCCTCCTTAATAAATGGACATCAGCTGCTGGAGCAAATGCAAAGCTACACACAGCCCATCATCTTGCCTGCATTGCCTCCCTGATTCGTCCAATCTTAAGATCTGTGGCAGGGATTCTGAGCCTCACACTGGCAGCTGGACAGTCCCTGGCTACGGGGACTGCCCAAGGCACTACAAGCTATTTCCCAAGCCCCTCTACCCAATGAGATACTCAGGCATGCTTCAGATAGTGTCAAGTGTTCATGGTTCAGAGCTATTGGCCTGGGGCAAGTACTTTTGAAAGATCTTAATCAGTTAAGCTAGTGGCTCTTATACATGGCAGCTCACCCATGGGAGATTTGAAAGTTAGTAATGCCCAGGTCTCATCTCTACCAGTTAAGCATCTGGGGGTGTGAGGACTAGAGGCCTATAGAAGTTATCTCTAGTACCAAGATTATTTTAATTCCAACTGTGGTCAGAAATCACTAAGCATTAACAATCCACACACTGCCACCCTAATGGGAAGATGTTTGTGAATACAATTCCACTCAAAACTCTCCACCCTGGAAGCCAGTAATGAGAGAGATTCCAGGTCTCACAAGCCAGATATACAAGGTATCGATGCCTGGGAAGAGTCAGCCAAGATCAACTTAAGCTCACCTTGGTGTGAGAGCCTGGCCTCTGTCACCCTGAGACTCAGTATGGATGAGCTTTCTACAGAGATGATGCCCTGCCCACCACTTTGCCTTACCTGGATACATCCGGGTCCTGTCTGAAGAGCAGCAGAATTTGCTCGGTGTTGATGAAGAGTGCCCAGCAGGGAAAGCAGCAGAGGAGCAGGATGAGTGTCCCCCTTTGCAGGATAACCCCTACGTGCTTTAAGTTCTGGCTCCCGTATGTCTGGAGAGCACAGGCAAACAACCCCATTAAACAGAAGCGGTGCACCCCAGCTGTCCCTCAGAACACTTCCACCATGCCTCATGAGGAAGCAGGTGGTTGGCCACTCTCCCCAGGAAAAGATCATCTGGCCGATTGAGAGATGGGCTTGCTGCACTGCCCAGCATCACACATGGATGCTACACATGGCTAGTGCAGGTAGCAATGCCATGTGAAAGGTACGGTGCGCTTTTAGTATGCTGTCAGGTTTGCATTGCCTGGAAGCTTGTTAGAAATGCAGATTCTTGGGCCTGATTCCGGACCTACTAAAGTAGGAACTGGGCCAATGGCCAGCCATGTGGGGCACCAGCTCCTACCAACTCACAGAAGCTAGAAGGTGCCGGTGTCTCCCAGCTTTCTGTCCATAACATCTCTGGGGGAGCTTTCAGACCAGCTATGGCAGGGAACACACATCAGTGGAACTAGCAAGTACCAAAGGCACCCTGCTTAAGATGGCTTAACTTTTTCAACTCCAAGCTGGTGCAAAGAAATGCACATATCATAGAAACCAACCTTGAAGTTTTATTTTGGATCTTTCCCCCAGGGTAGTGATAGGGGTGTGATCCTCTCGTTCAGTTCTGGGTAGCCCAGAAGCCACAGCTCCCACTCAACTATGGCTCACAAGGGGACCAAGCTGTTCTCCATGCTGCTGAGCTGGGGTGTCTGCTAGGTGAGGGAAAGTCAATGCATTTTTCAGCTTAGGGCATTTTCCACTTAGGATGGATCTATCCAGATGTAACTCATCATGATCAAAGAATACTTGTATGCAAGCTGGAATACCAGGGCCCTGGAGGATGCAACCTGCACTTTGGCAAGCCCTCCAGATAACCCTGAAGCAGACTCAGTTTCAGATGCCAGGACTACACCAAACTCCAACATGGAAGTGTTAGGAGGGACTTTTACACAGGTCCCCTGTCTGGTCAAAGGTGAGATGAGCAGTCATGCGAAACTCTCTTTCTTTCTTTCTTTCTTTCTTTCTTTCTTTCTTTCTTTCTTTCTTTCTTTCTTTCTTTCTTCCTTCCTTCCTTCCTTCCTTTCTTTCTTTCTTTCTTTCTTTCTTTCTTTCTTTCTTTCTTTCTTTCTTTCTTTCTTTCTTTTGGTTGTTTGAGACAGAATCTCTCTGTGTAGCCCTAGCTGTCCTGAAATTTGCTTTGTAGACCAGACTAGCCTCAAACTCACAGAGATCCACCTGCCTCTGTCTCCTGAGTGCTGGGATTAAAGGTGTGTGCCACCACTGCCTGGTTAGAAAAGCATTTTTGCAAGGAGGACCCCCAGCCACACTTCAACAATAGCAGTGGGAACCATCTACGGCTGGCAAAGGGTGGCAGGGACTTGCTGCCCTGAGTTCCTCATCTGTGTGTGCATGTGACCCTCCCCCTTATGGTGGGGTTCCTCCATCTACACCAAAGAAAAGATGTCTGGAATCCCCGAGAATGTGGTCACCGCCATTTACCTGGGAGATGAGCGTGTCACAAGCAGAAGACAAGCCATGTCCCACTGAAATGCCTGTGACATTGATAACCTAAAAGAGAACAGAAAGTGAGTTAAAGGAGGCCCATTCTGTACCTGTAGACGAGAACTACAGTGTGAGCAACCCCCTCCGAGAGCACCTGCTCCACCCTTTGGATCTGCTAGAACAACGTGCAAAAGTTCAGAGAGGGATACTGAAAACCCAGGCCACAGTTAATAGCACAGCCTTTTTAAAGTCTTGGCTATTTTGCACTTCAACTTCAGAGCAGTGGCTAACTGAACACAGTATGACACAGCAGCAGTTTGGAGGTGAGTCTGCTCACTTGAGACTAAGGACTAGTTGAGCATCTCTAATCCAAAACTCCATAATCTAAAATATTCCCAAACCTGAAACATTAGCACGGATGTGACAAAACACAGAACCTCAGATTTCTGGCACAGTTTGGATTTTGGAGTTTCAGATTAGGTTGTGTTCAACTGGTTAAAGTGTGCAAATATTCTAAAATGCACAGAGGAATTCAAGACACTCCCATCCTTCATTTCAGATAAATGTTTCATCTGTGTGGCCTGGCCAAGCCCCTGGGTCCCATGAAGGACACAGAAGCAAACACATAGTCAAGACCAGTGCCTGCTGGAGACCTTGCCCATACACCTGCCTTCACTGGAATCAGGAAGTAGCTTGAGGGGGTCTCGTGCTGCTACCTCACTGAATCTGTAGCAAGGTTCACTGGGACAATAGTTGAGCCCAGCCTGCTGAAAGGGCTGGCTTAGCACAAGACCTCAGTCAGTAGAAACCTGCTTGAGGCTTAGCCTTAGGTACTCTAATATTACCTCTGATTCAGATAAGGAGTTGGGGGTATTGCTCAGTGGTAGAGGTTTTGCCTAGAGACCAGGCAAGCAGGGACAGGTCAGGACAAGGAGGGATAAGGAGAACAGGAACATACTGTAAAAAGAGCCAGAGTCCACATCTAAATAAACACATCACTAATTAAACCAAATAAGTTGATGGGGCTCTTGACCTTGCGTGGGCAATTATCAATCTCTTGCAGAGACCAGTGGCATATCTCCTTGTCTTTGAGGATTGCATCCACCACAAAGAGGGAATTTGGGGCACCTGCCAATTTTAGGTTTGGATCTAAACCCTACCCTCCCATTCCATCTCCAGACTAGATCTTTCCCTTGGATGGGAAACGCTGGAATATGGTCATGTGGCACCTCCTGAGCACAGCAAATTTCAAGACTTCTATACAATTCCCTTTTTCCATTTTCAAACCCCGAGCTCCAGGGGATCACACATCAGATGCCACGGTAAGTGGGAGAATGCCTTCCACTGATGGCCTCACCCAACTCAGTAGGCTTGGGAGTCTACAACATCACCCCCCAAAAGCATAATTCCTAAGACTGCAGCCCTGCGGGCACCCTGACCTTAGCCCAGTGCAGCCTGTTTCAGACTCCTGACCCCCAGCACTGTAAGGGAACAGGCGGCATGATCCAAGCACTGGGCTATTGTCATTTGTCACAGCAGCAAGTGGCGCACAGAACAGACGGCTTTACAAGTCTTTGTGGAAAGTCTTATACATACCGCAATTGCCAGTGTGACTGCATCCAACTCCAGCTTGCCCAAGTGGCCACAGAACACTGAGCTTATGAAACTGATTAGGAACATCATCAGCTGGGCCAAGAACTGGAAAGAGAGGAGAGCAGGGGTCAAGATGAGAATCAGCCACCGCAGTACAAGGGAGAGCACGATGCTGCCATCCAATTCCCCAGGAAAGAAACACAGACACGGTTGAGAACAAGCTTACGATCTAAAGTCAGCACACTATGTGTGCACTCGATAGCTTTAGGTCGACTCGATACAGGATAGAATCATTTGGGAAGAGCAAATTAGCCTATCAAGAAAATGCCCCCTCCAGATTGGCCTGCGGAGCATTTTCTTGACTGATGATTGATATGGGAGGGCCCAGCTATGAGGGCAGATACATTCTCAACTACTGAGCCATCCTGCCTTACATTCCAATGACTACTGTAGTTTCCTTATGTCTCTGACACAAAAGCCCAGGCATTTGAGCTAAGTTCATATAATTCATTTGGGGTCACTTTCCAAGTCCAGGCCAGGCCAGGCAGTAGTGACGCACGCCTTTAATCCCAGCACTTGGGAGGCAGAAGCAGGCGGATTTCTGAGTTCAAGGCCAGCCTGCTCTACAGAGTGAGTTCCAGGACAGCCAGGGCTACTGGAGAAACCCTGTCTCATAAAAACCAGAGAGAGAGGGAGGGAGAGAGAGAGAGAGAGAGAGAGAGAGAGAGAGAGAGAGAGAGAGAGAGAGAGATCAAAGTCCGAGCCAGTTAATTCAGTCTCCTCAAGAGGCCTGCTGCAGCTCTGCTAGGAGCTACTAATAACTTTGTTCACTACCCAGGTTGGTGACTGAACACAGCCAGTGCCTGCAAGGAGCAGGGCTCTGGAGCAGAGATTTGCTGACTCTCAGCTCTTGGCTGCAAGTTTCTGAGTGAGCACCTGGCCACAGACATAGAGTCACCTGAAGATATTCAAAATGGCACTTGACCCATCTCAACGTACTGATTTAGGAGGTTTATGGGGTTGGGGAGTGTGCATTTCTGCACTTTCTCTACCTCTGTGCTATGCAAAGATGCAAATGTCCAACGATCATACGTTGAGAATACCCAAGAGCTTTTGGAGCTATGCTGGAGGAAGGCATGTTGCTTCTAGACAAGGATGGGTTCTCTCACATAGCCCAGTGGCGGCTGTGCAAATAGCAGTGAACTGAAGCGGTCATAGATTAGACAGAGCCAAACATATCACAGACAGTACCAGGGTAGGGCAGGGTGCAGATCAATGGGGGAGCATGCACTTGGTACATGAGAGACCCTGGTTCACTGCCCTCACTCACATCCCCAGTTAGCAGGCTGATGGTGGCGGTTCTTTCTTTCCCTTTAATCCAGGGAAATCGCTCACTTTTTCACAATACAGAAACCTGGTAGCAAGACCCTTCTTGCCTTGCAACTTAAGATAGGAGAAGGCGGGGTGTGCCTGGAGCTTGGAGGGAGAGCAAGTGACAACCTGTTTAGTAGCCTATGCAAGAGCTCTAGAAGGGCCCCACTCATCCTCCTCCCACAATGGCCTGAAAGTCCACTCTTAGCAGCAATGGGTCAGCACAGCAAGGAGCACGAGCCATCATCTGGGGCAGTCTTCCTTGTACACACAAAGATGCTCAGCCCAGTGTCACACGACTCCACTCAGACCACATCAGGATCTCTGAAGTGCACAGTGCATCTGGGATCCCAGTTCTGTGGTCCCCAGTCTGAGTTTTTCTTTCGCCTTGGAAAGGTGAAAACATAGTCAGGAAAGATGTGAGGGCACAATAACACAGCTGACCACTTCTGCACAGAGAGCGGAAGAGTCACTGACCTCCCCACAGGGGCCCTTGAGCTAACTAAGAGCAGGGTAAAAGCCTGGCATCTCAGCCTTCACATTGTGGCTGTGTCCTTTACCTAGAACTAGAGTCCTTCCTGCTGTACACATAGGCATGTTAATCACTTACAGAGTACCGGCTAAGAACCAGTAATACCTGATCCATCTAGCTCATCCCCTAGAAGGATAAAGGCACAAAGTTAAGGGCAACCAAGGCATCTCACTCTCAGCTTCCATAATGCCCTGCTCCCAAGGCATCTGAAAATCTCCAGTCATATTCTGATCCTTCAGTCATCTTGGGTCTTGAGAACAACAGAGCCTCACAGACATATCACTCATGGGGGGATTACCTCTTGAGGGACAATAATTACCCCCTAAAGGAAACATAATGCAGGAGCATATCTTATGGAACCAGCAGCTTGTCCTCTTGAACGATGATGTCATCAGAGAGAGGCACATGGTGGAACCAGGACTGAAATAACAACCAGTCATACCAGTGTGTGAGAAGAACGATGTCTCCATGACCCTAGTGCAGCTTCTGCTAGACCACTGTATATAATAGTGATGCTTCCATGACCCTAGAAAAGCTGAGCTGAAAGCCACATGAAGAACTCTCCAGGTAGAGGAGAGGGGCAGTGAACTTCCTGAAGAGAGAAGGTTGAGGCTGGGGCTCTGAAAGGAAACTGGATGGGTAGAAAGGTGGTAAGGCATGATGGCCAAGCAGGGGCCAGTCCACAGAACTGAGTTCAGGGTTTGAGCAAGGCACTTTATTGCTTTGTTCAACACATGTGTGTAAAGGAGTACAGTTGGTCTACGAGGAGCATCTTGGGCAGAGCTCTCTCTGGAGGAGACTTGGTAAATGAGAAAGTTCAAATCCTGCCAGCCTGTGAGATGGCTGGGCCAATAAAGCCACTTGCTCCCAAGTGAACCACCCTAATGCAATGCCTGAGACCCACATGGTGAAAGGACAGAGCCCACTGAGGGCAAGTTGCCTTCTGGCCTCCACCAGTGTGCTATGGCACACACACACACACACACACACACACACACACACACACACACAAATAAATAAATAAATAAATAAATGTAAAGAGAAAGAAAGAGGGTGGAGGCTCAGAGGAGGTTAGCACGGCCACCCTATTCTCCAGGGGGGCCTGGGAGGATAGGACAGTAGATAATTACACAACCCTTAGGAAGCAGGGGGTGCCCAGCAGCTAGCACAGAGATGGAGGACCAAGAAGGGCTCCATACACAAGAGACTAAGCTGCCCGGGACAGAAATCTTGATGGCAGGCTTGCAAAGTAGTCCCTGGGTCACCTGGCTTCTCCAGCTAAGGAGTACAGGGGAAATTCCCAAGTGACCCCCCAAGTGATCTGAGAGCCTCTCCCCAACCCTTTCTCTGTTGGTCTTAGTGGTTTTTATTTGTTTGTTTGTTTGTTCATTCATTTGTTCTTTCTTCCTTTCTTTTTCCCTCTGTAATGGGTATGCATTGTGTTGGTGAGAAACCAATGACATACATGTATACATTCATGTTCCCATGTAGGAAAAGTAGCCAGTTCCCCTCTATTAGCCTAGAACTGGGGATCACGTGACTAGAAGAGGGCATGAGCTCCAAATGCTGCTGCTGCTGCTATTTTTCCTCTTTGGGTTTCTGAAGCAGGAGCTCATGCTGTAGCCCAGGATGGCTTGGAACAGTAAGTCACTCTAGTCACCTTTCTGCCCCAGTCTCCCAAGCACAGAGATTCCAGGCCACGGCTACCACACCACACCTGATTCTTAGGAAGCTTTTCTGGCAGCAACTCAGTGAGACTAAGTTACGGCAAAGCTGACGGCTCATAGACTTCATAGAAAGGAGAACGGAGCTGTTCTGAGTCCGTGGGCTGTTCCCTAACATGCTTGGGAAGATCCACACAGGAACTGAACTTCAAGTCTGGAGACTGAGCACCGCAGAGGGCTGTGAGCTCCTATGCCTCTCCTGGACCTGTAGCTGATGGCTTCACCCTGGGCTTTGATCTTGCTTCTCTATGCCCTATCGTGTGTGTCAAGAGGGCACACATGCCGGGGCTCAGGGGCTCCCAGGTGCTTGAATGTCTGCCTCTTGGCCAAATGTTTATTCACTCAGACACACAGAGTGTGTCAGAGAAGTGGCTTTCTCACCCTTGAGGACTGAAAACCCCCAAACTGACAGAGAACAGAAGGCAGCACGTGTGTGATGTGGTTCTGTGGTTTGGGGGGTTTTTTTGTTTTTGTTTTTTTCCCACGTTGCTTCTAAAAGCCGAGATTGAGAGAGACCTAGTCTAATGAGTAAAATCGACCCCACTAATAAAAGCACTTCCTACCCAAAGGGAACCTCATTAAAACCTCAGATTTTGAGCGCAGCGCTTAGTGGAAGAGGAGCTGACACAGGATGCTTCTGCGTCAGACATTGGCTCTAGATTCCAAATAGTTTTGAAAGCCTAATTCTAAGGTGACAGTTTACCTTCCTGTTTCATGCCTCTGCCTGGAGAGAGACAGGTCTGAGTGCTTTTATTTTCAGGAACCCCTGGCTTCAGGGCGCACGCCAAGAGTCACTAGGCTCTGCACATCCCCATAGCTGTGGCCCGCTGCAGGCTCTTCGGGTCCCCAACCCCGCCAAGTCAGACCCTGAAATTTAGGTAACTGGGCCCCCAGTCCTCGGGGACCGGCCTGCAGCCGAGGCCACCTGACTCACCGCAGGACCCGCCAGGACCAAGAGTGCCCGCAGCTCCTCTAGGAAGCCGGGCAGCAGCAGGCAGCGTAGCCCACGGCGCTCGGACGCAGCGTCCGCGCCTCCCGGCCCGGGAGCGGACTCCTCCGTGCGTTCCATGTGGCCTCCGTGGTGTCAGGGCTCGGAAGCCGCACGAGGACCCACAGGCCTGGAAGACTCCAGTCCCCGCCCTCGGCCGCCTCCCCTAAACCCGCCCAGCGCCAGCCGAGGATCTGCAACCTTGGACTCACCCCTTGCCCTTGCAACCCCAAGGCCTGCGCATCTCCAAAGGCTAGCCAGCACCCTAATGTAGGAACAGAAAAGTTTGCAAAAGTGCTGGAAGCAAAAGGAAAGAGCGCGCTGAGGCAAGGACCTTCCAGTCGCTGTCGCTGTCGTTGCAAGGGAGCAGAGGGCACTTGAGAAATTAGGGTGTGGAAGGACTTAGAGTCCTGAGACATGATCCCACTACGGTCAGCCAAAGGTCCGATCGTGGTTCCGCTGTGGCCAGCAAATATTGGATCTGGCAGTAGTGGGTGTTCAAGGTCTCTGCTGTGCAGCTTGTGGTCAGCTCAACACACACTTTGCTATAGGTTTCTATAATCTCTCTCTCTCTCTCTCTCTCTCTCTCTCTCTCTCTCTCTCTCTCTCTCTCTCTCTCTCTCTCTCTCTCTCATTGTTCCATTAAAGTACATAACACCTACCAGGGGGAAAAGCAAGCCACATTGTCCGGGTAACACAGAAGTGTTCGCTGGTCTTGGATGGTCAGAAACAGGAGATACTGTGGCAAGAATATACAGGTTCAAGGGACACCTGCAGCCTGGAAAAATGCAGGCTTGTCACCAGGACCCTACTCTCCTCATCTGTAAACTCAAGATGCGTTTCCACAGTCCCACCCACTTGCAGCCCTGCACAGGAGGACTGACTCACAGATGTTAGCTCCAAGTCAAAGGTGACTCCTGTGAGAGAGGCTAAAGTCCCTTCTGTGGCAACTGGTCTTGAATAACAAATGTTTCTGCTCACTGTTAGTTTCACACTGCTGTGACAAAATATCCCAAAAGCAACTGAAGGGGAGAGGGATTGATTCTGGCCCGTGGTTTCAGAGGTCTCCATCCATGTCCAAGAAAGGATAGAGAGGAGTGTTTTCTTGCCTTGTGACAGCCAGGATACAGAGAGACAAAATGCTCTTCAAGGACATGCCTGTGTGATTCGCTCTCTGCAGCTAACCTAGTTTCCAGAGCCTTCCAAAGTGAGACCACCAGGTGGAGGAAGACCTCAGCATAAGAGTCTGTGAGAGGCGACAGTTCATATTCAACCCATACCCTCAGATAACCAGGGACTCTGGAGTCAGGATTTGGGGGTTGGTATTTAAGTATTTAGGGATGGAACCCATGCCCAGCTTCACACACACACTGAGCAAAAGTCCTACCTCTGAGCTACAGCCACGGGGAATCTACAGGTTTAAAAAAGATTGTTGTATCCCTGGGAGTAGAATACTTATCTAATATATGAGAGGTCCTAGGTTCCAGCACCATAAAAAGAACAGACTGTCTTAGTCAGTGTTTATTGCTGTGAAGAGATACCACGACCAAGGCAACTCTTATGAAGGAAAGCATTTAACTGGGACTTGCTTACAGTTTCAGAAGTTTAATCCATTGTCATCATGGTGGGGAGCACGGTAGCACACAGGTAGACACTGTGCTGGAGAAATAGCTGCAAGTTCTACATCCAGATCCACAGGCAGCAGAAGAGAGAAACACTAGACCTGGCTTGGGCTTCAGAAACCTCAAAGCCCACCCCACAGTGATGGATCTCTCAATCCTCAAGAATCGCCATTCCCTGATGACTAAGCATTCCAATGTATGAGCCGATGGAGGCCATTCTTATTCACACCACTAAAAATCAGACAAGCAAGACCATGAGTGCCTCCCCACCCTTTCACGACATCTGTGACTCTCCCCTTGGTCCCTGTGCAGGTAAAGGCAGCCTCTAGTGTCATCCTTGCACGCTATATGTCATCTACTAAGACTCTTCTCCAGTCTCTTCTCACAAGATGAGAGAGAGGAAGCGATTTGCCCTCCTTAGATTTCTTACCTACTTTTAGAACAATTACCCAGTTTGGAAAATTGAGGTCTGTGTCTGCTTACACCTCAACTATACCCCAAGCTCTGTACCAAAGGGTTGGATAGTATCTGTGACTGGGGTTCCCTCACCAGGACTGCATGCGTGGAGCAGAGTGCTGGCTTCTCAGAATGGGAGTGTCCACAGCCAGATGCCCAGGCTGGACACTAAGATTTCCCCCTCAGTGGCTTTTAACCCTCAGAAAGAACAAGAAAGCTTTTTGGACCTTTTAGAAGCTATCAACAAACATTTAGCTAGAACATCCAGAGACCATCAGTCTTTAAGGCCTCACCTAAGTCCAACTCTGTGCCTCGTTTCAACTACTCCAGGCTGGGAGGCTTCCGGCAATACGACATGAAGCACAAATGTGATGTGTAGATATTGGGGGAAAAGAGGCAAAACCATTGCTTGCATTTATAATTCAAGACAATGGGAAGGAATCAAGTAGGGGAAAGCTGATGAATCCAGAGATAATAAAGGGATCTGGCATGGTAACTCCACGGTCAGTGTGTTCTTAGCCCATGGGAGTCCATTAGTTCCACCTCCAGCATCAGAGAAAAATATAGAATTAGTAAGATGGTTTAACAAAGTTCTACATGCAAGTCTTTTATGTTGATAATAACATCTTCATGAAAACGTTTTTTAGAAGAAATGTCGTACACACAGCAACAAAAAAAATCTCTTATACTTGATTCTCAAACTTGGTCAGGAGCATTCTACAGCTTGAAAGGGGGAGATGCCAGCTCCCATAGCAGAGAAATCTGGCAAACATGGCCTCAGCCAAAGAAGACAGAGAGTAACCTCAGGAGGAGCAGGGCTGCAGCTTGTTCCTGCCTTAGTTTCCTGGGGCTTTTGAAAGAGGCCACGGATTTGGAAGCTCCTAACAACAGAATTTTACTCTCTTACACTTCAGCCTCAAAAGTCTGGAACCAGGGAGATGGCAGAGGCAGTTCCATCTTGGGGACTCAGGAGAATCTCTGGTACACACTTCTGCTGGCTTTTGGTGACTGCCACCAAATCTTGCAGTCCCTTCTGCTATGACTGAACGTGAAATACACCCCACAGGCTCTCGTTCAGTACGTTTTTAATGATTTCATTTCTTAAGATTTATTTTATTTCACATATGTGAGAGCTTTGCTTGCATGTACATGTGTGAACCCGTGTGTGTGCAGCTCCTGAAGAGGTCAGAAGAGGGCATCCAAGCTCCTGGAACTAGAGTAACACATGGTTGGGAGCTGCTCTGTGGATGCTGGGAACCAAACCCAGGTCCCCTGCAAGAACAGCCAGTGCTCTGAACACCTGAGACATCTCTCCAGCCTATGCTCTGAGTTCTTGGTCACCAGGCAGGGGTGCTATTTGGGGCAGTTATAGAGGCTTTAGAAGATGAAGGAAGTAGGTGGCTAGGGGTTATCTCATCCCTAACCACTTCCTGTCTCACTCTACTTCTTGGTGAGTCATGGAGTGGACAGCTCTCCCCTACTAAACATATCCATCACCACAATGCCAACTGCAGACTGAACCCTTGGAATCGATGAGACAAAATGAATCCTTTTTCTCTTAGTTCTTTTCTCCCTTGGGAATTTTAGTGTCAGTGATGGAAAATAACAGCTTCCCCTTGGTTTGTGCAGCATACTTCTGACTGCCACCTCTGCAATCACAGCTATCACCTGAGGTCGGTCTCCATGGCTCTATTTCCTCTTTATGTAAGGACAGAAGTCATGGGGTCAAAGCCCATCATAATACATATGACTTTGTCTTGAGTTTATGACGTCTACAAAGACTCTACTTCCAAATAAGAGTACACCCCTGAGGTTCAGACATAAGTTTTAAGAGGACACAATTGTTGTGATAGAGCTAGCTCTTCACGGCCACTGTCACCTGGCAGAGCTGTCTCTCCTCTCACTCTATCAACAGAAAAATAGGAATATTTCAATTAAGAAACAGCACACAAAATCACTTACCAGTATGTCTCAAGTGGCCAGTCATCTAACTTGAGGACATTTCTAAAAACTGCCACTGCCTAAAGAAACAAGATGAAGATGCCTGGGGTAGTGTCTCTGGTACAGCCCTGGGACAGGAAAAGGACAGTAGTAACTGAGTGACAATGACCTTAGCATTCATAGATCTATATCAATCCAGCTCTCGGAGGCAACACACCGTGCCGCTGGCATGAGCAGTTCTTAAAAAACATAACTAGAAAATCCAAAACTAGAAAAAAATTTTATCTTTCAACATAAAACCAGAACTCAGATATTTTTAGAATATCGTGAATAGGGTAGGCAGCGGTGCTTGTCACTGGTTAGTGTCACCCGTGGACTGCTTTGGATGTTTCATTATTGCCAGTTTTTTCATCCTATTTGGGTTACAAAAACCAAAGCCAACTGGATAAGAAACTATGCACCTGCAATCCTAGCACTCAGAGCATGTGGGAGGCTGGGTAGCCTTGAAGTTTGGGCCCAGCAAAGGCAAGGTTCCTACTCTTAAAGGACAAGCTGGGCGTGCCTGTAAGCCCAATACTTGGGAAGCTGAGGCAGGAAGGTTGCTAGAGTGGTTTGAATATGTTTGACCCAGGGATTGGCACTTTTTGGAAGTGTGGCCTTGGAGTAGGTGTGTCACTGTGGGTGTGGCCTTTAAGACCCTCGGTCCATCTGCGTGGAAGCCAATCTTCTAGCAGCCTTCAGATGAAGATGTTGAACTCTCAGCTCCTCCTGCACCGTGCCTGCCTAGATGCTGCCATGCCCCCACCTTAATGATGATGGACTGAACCTCTAAGCCTGTAAGCCAGCCCCAATTAAATGTTGTCCTTATAAGAGTTGCCTTGGTCATGGCATCTGTTCACAGCAGTAAAACCCTGACTAAGATGGTTGCCACGAATTGCAGGCCAGCTTGGGCTAAAAAGTGAGACTGTCCCAAAAAGCCAAAAATAATTGAATAGTTACAATATTTAAAAAACTTAGAAGGAATTAAAAAAAAAAAAGAATAGAAAGTTCCTGTCTTCTGAAATCACCAGCTAATGGGGCTTGAGTATGTCCCTCACACTAGTGTGCTGGAAGTTTAGGCTTCTGTGTGGTAATCCTCAAGAGACAGAACCTTTAAAAAGTGGACCCAGTGCTGGTTAATTAGGTCATGAGAATGCAACTCTCAGAATAGACTTATGTCATTTCCCTCAGGAACCCTGTTAGTTCCTACAGGAGCAGGTCCTGCACAGAGCAAACCTGGCTCCCAATCCTTGCCTGCCGTCTTGCCAAGTGACATCTCCCTGTAGCCAACCCAACATTCTCCTCCTGATGATATTTCGAATGTTATAGTAAGACCAGAAAGCTCTCACCAGAGCTGAGCAGACACTGGTATGATATTATTCAGTCTCATGCACTTTGAGTTAAATACATCTTCTTTTCTCTGCAGCATCGAGTGTTTTGTCATAGCAATAGATCATAGAAAAATTCCAACCTGCGTTCTGCCATCTCATCTCCTTTCTCTGACTTTGACCCTTGGCCTCATCTTAAGGGTCCTTGCAACTCTATTGAGCCCATGTAACAATTCAGGGTGATTGCGTGCACATCTCGGGATTTCCACTTCATCTCATCCACATATGTCTGCCATCGCATAGGGTGGCACAGCCGCGGGTTCTAGTGATCCGGATGTCTTTGGAGGCCATCATTCTGTCTCTCACACTCATCGTGTTCCTATTCTGTCTTCAGCTCCCTGGTCATTTATTCTCATTAAGTTCAAAAGCAGGCCACTCAGACAGACAGATTTCTAATCCTGGCAAGAAGGAGAAGGTTTTTTCCTTGATGCACACAAAAAGAAAGCCAGCTTTTCAGAGTCAGAACACGCACCTTGATCTACAGGTTCCAGAGTATAGCAGTCAACTTCAGGGAGAGAGAAAACACTTTCCATAGCGAGCGACATGACCTGATGCTGCCATAGAAACATTGAAAACCAAACCGGGTTTCTAGAGGGCATCAGGGTCCCAAGATACACAAACTAAGTCCCTTGTACCTGTTGTCCCCACCCATCAGAGATCTTGGTGGCCCACTGCATGCTCATGAACAGGGAACTGCATCAAACCTGATGGGAACAGAGATGTTCCGAAAAGAGACAGACGTGCCCCTGCTTCCAGCTGTCAGACCACTGAGACAACAACCTCAAAGACTGTTACAGGAAACATGGTGGCTCATGCACTCAACCACTCAAGAGACAAAGTCAGGCAGATCTCTGAGTTTGAGAGCAGCCTGATCTATAGAATGAGTTCCAGGACAGCCAAGGCTACACAGAGAAACCCTTGTCTTGAAAAACAAAACAAAACAAATTAAGATTTCCCCAGGAATCTCATGCTGGGGGCGGGGGAGAATCTGAAGCTGGGATCCATCCAAAGGATGAACTTGCCTCTCTGGGTGACAACTTCATCAGACCAGCCACAAGGCAGACAGAAAGAGAGACAGCCCAGTGGTGGACAGGACCACCCCATGTTGTTCCTCTCACACTCCATTTAAACCTGAAGGTCGGTCATCGCCTAGGTTTACGACCGTTCTCCTCTTGTCATACAGGGGACCAGTGGCTGAACCTCGCTTGTTGGCTTTTATCCTACAAACTCCAGCAATAGCTGGGCATGGTGGGCTGTGCCTTTAATCCCAGCACTGGGGAAGCAGAAACAGGCAGGCTTCTGTAAATCTGAAAACAGCCTGTTTTATATAGAAAATTCCAGGTCGGCCAGAGAAACAAACAAAACTCGAGTAATAAAATCAGTTCCCTTGACTGAGAAGCAGATCCCATCTACAAAGTGAGAGAGAGAGAGAGAGAGAGAGAGACAGAGACAGAGACAGAGACAGAGTCAGAGACAGAGACAGAGACAGAGACAGAGACAGAGACAGAGACAGAGACAGAGACAGAGACAGACAGAGAGAGAGTCCATGCACACAAGGTGGGAAAACACAGGACCAGGGACAGACAAGCCAATCTGCTTCCAGAAACTCACCCAGGTGGCAGCCAGCGAGGCAGCCTACAGGGCAGCTGTCCTGGTGCTTGGCCCTTCTGCTCTGCCATGCTGTGTGTAGGACGTTACAAGATCAAACCTTGGAACTAGCCTTGGTGGCTCACAGTCTCAGCACTTGTGAAGCAGGAGGATCATAAATTCGAGACCAGCCTGTGCTACACACCAAGACCTTCAGAGAGAGAGAGAGCAGAATCAGAGAATAAATTATTAGATAAGGAAATGATACTAAATAGTTTGTGAGGATATGGGGCTACTTCGAAGCAGCTGACTACAATTTGCCTTGTGCTCTAGCAGAGGCAGGTTTTTGCCAGCTGCAGATAGTTTCTGTGATTGTGTGATGTTTGTACTGGGAACTTTGCAGAGGGTATATAAAGGCTAGGATCGTGAAAGGTGGGCTGGTGTTTGTTGGTCATTGGGGGGGGGCGTTGGTTATGGTTTGTTAGTAGGCGTGCTCAAAGATGAAAGAAGAAGAAAGAAATTAGATTCGGAGATCTCTCTCCCCCTCTATCCTTTCTCTCCAGTTTCTTTAGGTTGTGACTGGAGACTCTAGACTGGATGCTGCCCTGCCCTCCCACAGAGTTTCTAGCTCTGACTTCTGGGTGCTGGAGTTTCTCATCTGGAGATGTGAGTTCACGCTAGTGTTCTGTATTGTTGGTCACACATCCTGCTCCCACTCTTTCTCAGAACCTGGCTGCTGGCTTGCAATATGAAGCTTCTCCATCCACAGAAGGCTATAGTGAGAAACCAGCCACACTTGTGACCCAAGGACTCTGATTCTTCTTTTCAGTGCCCCCAGGGAGCTGGGGCTGGGGCCATGAACTCTCCTCAGAACCCCTGTTATGCTATTTGTCAGTCTGTCTTATCTCAAGGTCCAAATCGTGTGGGTTGTGGTTGCCTCCACACTGTGGCTTGTGCCACGTGCACTTACCGGCTTGGTAGCATTCCCCTGTCAGTCATATTTCGAAAAGGAAATGAAGACACAGCCCTTGGGGACTGCCCTATACTCTCCCCACTTCCAGCTCTCTAACCTAGGCTTCTTTTGTTTCTTCTTCATTGATATATGATGTTCCCTTCATTGTTAGAACTGAGATATTCCACTATATTTCATGTGAGAGTGGACTTTCTGTCCCCTTCTTCCTAGTTCCACCCTTTGGCAACACATATCATGCTCTTTTCCCCTCATGTATCCAGGCCGGCCTGGAGTCATCATGCCCCTTTGCCCTCTGGAGTGATGAGATTCCAGGTGTGTGCCGCCCTTCCTGCCTTCACCTTCCCCTTCAGTTCAACCTCCACGGACTCAGAGACAATCACCTGCACAGCAGCCGACTTGCAAGAGTCACCCAAACTCTGGGCCATCTGGGCTAAGCTTCCCACTGTATCCATCTACTTCCTGTCCCTGCAGAAAGGGACCAGAGAGATGGCTCAGTGGGGAGAGCGCTTTCTGTCCAAATGTAAGGACCTGTGTTAGGATTCCCAGAACCCATGCCTAGAGATTGGAGGCAGAGCCGGGAGAATTCACAAAAGGCCCTGAGCCGGCCTACCTGGTGTGCACAACCACGGAAAAGAGACCTCTGTCACAGACAGGGTGGAAAACAAGGGCTGCTGCCCAAGGTGCTCCTCTGAACTGCATATACTACATATATCACACATGCACCTGCACTTGCAAATGTGATCACATGGCCTGCTTATACCCTGCCCCCCCCACACACACACACACTAAAAGTAAATGATAATAGGGGCTGGAGGGATGGTTCAATGAGTAAGAGCACTGACTGCTCTTCCATAGGTCCTAAGTTCAAATCCCAGCAACTACATGGTGGCTCACAACCATCCATAATGAGATCTGATGTCCTCTTCTGGTGCATCTGAAGACAGCTACAGTGTACTTATGTATAATAATAAATAAATCTTTGGGCCCGAGCAAGCAGGGTTGACCCAAGTGAGCAGAGATACTAAATTCAATTTTAACAACCACATGAAGGCTCACGACCATCTGTACAGCTACAGTGTGCTCATATACATAAAATAAATAAATAAATCTTTAAAAAAATAAATGATAATAAATAAATAAAACGTGGTTTAAAAACACCTGAGACTTGTGGATTTAAAAGTTCCAGTCCAACCGGGCGATGGTGGCGCACACCTTTAATCCCAGCACTTGGGAGGCAGAGGTAGGCGGATTTCTGAGTTCGAGGCCAGCTTGGTCTACAAAGTGAGTTCCAGGACAGCCAGGGCTACACAGAGAAACCCTGGCTCAAAAAACAAACAAACAAAAAAAAAAAAAACAAAGTTCCAGTCCCTGGGTGGTTAGCACTGGGGTCTGAGGTGAGACAGTGCCACGTGGTGGAACATGTGGTAGAGCAAACTTGCAGTGTGCAATAGAAAAGAGCCAAGGTCTCACCACTTCCTTTGAAGTCACTCAGCCAGTGACCAGAAGTCCTCCTGCTAGGCCTCGCCTCCCAAACTTCCCAGCACCTCTTAAGAAGACAAAGCTTCTAACACCGGGGCAACCACAGCTCCTGTGTGTCCGCAGGGCCACGGGGTAGCTTCTATTCTGTAACTGACTGTGCTTTGAACACCCGTGGTGCACTTAGGTGACTTTGTGGAGGTGGGCTCAAACAAAGAGGTTTTCCACTTCCATCCGCATATGACAACCTTAAACATGTGACACCTCTCAGGGGGTTGGGGGGTCAGTGGGGAGCATGATTGCCTAGCCAAATTCATTTTTAAGGTTCATTTCTACTGTTTTTAACTCTGTGTGTGTGTGTGCGCACGCGCTCATGTGAGTGGGGTGCCCACACACCCAAAGACAGCAGACTCCCTGTGGAACAGGCAGTTGTGAGACCCCTGATGTGGGTTCTGGGAACCATGCTGAGGTCCTCTGGAAGAGTGCTGAACACCCGGGTCATCTCACTAGCCCTAAACCAAAGTTTTTTGTTGGGAAAAAAAAAATGTATAGCATTTAAGAACAGATGGACAAGCCGGATGTAGTGGCTCATGCAAGCAATCCTAGCACTCAGTGGGCCAAGGCAGGAGCATCACCATGGTTCAAAGCTAGCCTGGGCTACATAGAGTTTCAGACCAGCCTGGGCTACTCAAACAAGAAAGCTTATGAGCAACCAGTAAAGGGAGAAAATGCGCCCCCCCCCCTACTTTGGAGTATGCCACTAGTGCCCCCTGCTGGTAGATTTTGCTTGTTAAGAGGCTCTACTTTTTTTTTAATTAAATAAATTTGTTCTTGGACAATTTGACACACAATAGGTAATGCGCAATGACATTGTCGCCCCCTATGCTATCCCATCTCTCTATTGCCTTCTTTGCACATCCCCCTCTTCCTTAAAAATACCTTTCTCGTGCTCCTGTGTTCGTTTTGTGACCCGCTGAGTCACAAACCAAGGCTGTGCCATTCTGGGTTTGGAGCTACCTGTGGGAGCCTGGTGGGCTCGGCAGTTGGTTCACAACTAAATATGGTGGTTCTTCCTCTCCAGTAGCTCAGCAGTAAAGGGTGGAGCCCGTGAGTCCCTTCTTTCATGAGGCCTCTTTGGCATGGTGGGTCTTATGCAGGCCCTCTGTAGGTAACTGCAGTTGTGAGACACAGTAGTTTTATTGTATTTACAGTGAGACCTTCACAGCCACTCACCCCATCTCTCCTCTGGCTCTCCCCTCCATCCAGAGACACCTTCTACAGTGTTCTGATGAGGTGGGGCAGGGCAAGATGCAAAACAACAACAACAAAACCACCAACAACAAAAACACTATCTTTCAAAATAGCCAAGGTCAAAATCTCTGCCTGATAAGAGCCAGGCTGCCTGTGATGGTCTTGGTTTCTGATTTTTTTTTTTTTTTTTTTTTTGGTGTGGATTTGAAAGGTCTATCTACAACACATCAGGGTCAGAAAATCATGCTGACAGCAGAATATTCTTAGTCTCAATTTGAGTTTTCTTTATTTCATGTGTTTGTTTGTTTGTTTGTCTCTTTGTTACAGGGTTTAACTTGACTCAAACTGACCTTGAACTCACCATAGTCTCCTGTCTCTCAGGTGCGTGGCAGTTTGTTTGTTCAGTTTTGTGGTCTGGGAAGGCTGTTTTGTTTATTTAAAAGTTTCGTTGCACTTATTGACTTGGGTGTGTTCGTGTGGTGTGCCTGTAGAGCTCAGAGGACAACTGGAGAGAACGTTTCTCCTACCCTGTGGATCCTCCAGTCATCAGTCTTGGCAGTAGGTGCCTTCATCCACTGAGCCTTGCCAGCCTCTTATTTTGCTGATTTTTTTTTTTTTTGAGGTATAATCTCAACTATATTCGCGTTCCCTACACTGTTTCTAAACCCCCGGACTCAAATGACCCTCCTGCCTCTGCTTACCAAGTAGCTGATACTACAGACACACAACACTAAATCCTGCTCTTAATCCAGGTTGGGGCTGTTTGCAACCTTCTGCTTCTAACTGACCGAGTGAGCGCCTAGCCATGGTGTTAGAAGGGCACAGCTAACTGGACCAGTCTCTAACAGCTTATGCCAGCCTCACTCAAGGCACAGACAGCCACCGGGCTCTTTCACTGGCCACGTGAGTCTGGAAACTTCACTATTTCCATGTTACAGACGGAAAGTTGGATGGTGCAAATATAAAGCAAATTTCCAAGATCACATAAGGAGTCAGAGGACGCGGCTAAGTTTAGAATGGAGCCCTCTGCTCTGCAGGTCAGCACATCATCTTGATTCTTTATCATCTCCTGGAGAAAAACAGGAACATGTGTGTGTGTGTGTGTGTGTGTGTGTGTGTGTGTGTGTGTGTGTGTGTGCAGGAGTCAACAAAGACAAATCTGTCTTTCTTTCTCAGAAGGAATCACATTTTGGTATGTTCCTTCCCTGAGAGGGGGGAGTGTGTGAGCTTCTGCTATTCAGTTTATTTCCTACTAACACTGTCTCCTATTTAGTTCCCTAATCTGCTGTATACACTGTAAATGGCTTTCGGTGCTCTTCTTGGTCCCTTTGTCTCTGCCCTCAGCCACTGTTTGTCCACCCTGAGGAGTGGAGCAGACCGCCATTCAGTTTCTTTCTGATCTTTGTCTTAGAGAATTTTCCCTCTGTAGGAAAGCACTTCATAAGGCTGAATCCTCCCCTTCCCCTTGGGGCTGGCTGTATCAAACAAGGGCCCGGAAGCTGCTTTTGTCTGAAGATCGGCCTCCTCACTTGCTTTTAGAAAGGAAAGGCCAGCACCTCTGCCTTCATTGTGCACCTGCCTTCTCACCTTTGCTTCGTGTGCTCGAGGGCAGGTACACCTGTTAATCACCCTAGAAAACAGGGATAGCTAACCCAGCTCAACTCCTTCCAACCTGAAGGCACAAAGATAAAGCTAGCCGACTCAATGACCACAATCCTGTTAGAGACGCTAGATGAAGGGCAGAGCCTTCCAGGACAGCCCACTCCCCATGTGAGGGCAATTAACCTCAAGGGTGGGGCAGCAGTGTGCAGCAGGAGCAACCAC
This sequence comes from Mus musculus, assembly GCF_000001635.26. Classification (NCBI taxonomy): domain Eukaryota; kingdom Metazoa; phylum Chordata; class Mammalia; order Rodentia; family Muridae; genus Mus; species Mus musculus. The sequence continues at coordinate 61,390,524 of NC_000077.6, forward strand.
ATCCTGAGAACTGAGGTGTCCCCAAGAAGTAAGGACTTCTTCTGACCCCTTTGCAGAGCCAAAAGTACAACAGGGATCATCGAGATGTCAGCTTTGACTAAAAAACACCAAGGCAGACTCGAGGCACAGGATCCCTTTGTCTATTCTTCCTGGCTGCTCATATGGATAAGGCCCTGATCCTGTCTGCTTTTTCCATTATTACATCTCTCATTTCAAGATGGCGGCTAAGCCTAACTCACTGGGGCTGGCCAGAGCTGGGGCTCCTGTCCTAAAATCTCATTTGTAGCCATGCAGCTCCCTGGGAGCTAAAGACTGCTTAAGAGAAGTTGCCCTTCTCAGAGACTGAGGTAAGCTACTGCAGGGGGTTTCTCTGTCTCTGGGGTTTCATCAACTTCAGAAGGCTCAAAGCTGAACAGCCTCCAGACCCTGTCCTGATGCTTGCTGCTTTCCCAGCCTGGGTAGTATCCACACACAGACTTGAAGCCACAGAAACACCCTCTCCTCCAGAGCCCACACTGTCGCATCTCTGAATGTAAGAGGGACAGGATGTAGTCATGTGTCCCTACTGTCTCCGACCAGCAGAAAAGAAGCGATGAAACTGACGTCCTTCTCAAGGCAGTTTATTCAGGAACTTCACAATGTGCAGGAAAATGAATGCCCCGACCTCTCTCGGCCATCCCCCTTTTTCCCCTCCAGTCCACTCCCCCTCAGCCCAGTCCACGTAGGCACAGTTCATTGGCTCAGGACTACATTCGTCACATCATCCGACCTTACGTCGTGGTGCATCTGCGCAATGCAGCTCAAGGTACATGGCTATCTTGAGGGATATGAGGAAGTCAGGTGCCAGTCATAAGACTTAGCAGCAGTCCCGGGCGCTATCTTGGGGCTGCGGCCACACCCACTCCTCACATCTCCCCCTTATTCTTTAAATTGGCAGAGAGAATGCCTGTCTTAGGTTGCCCCCCCCCCCCGCAACAATGCTCCTTACCCGTCATCAGGAGACAGACAACAGTGGTCTGATCCCTGTCTTAGGTTGGTAACACATCCAGGGAGTCTTACCCAACATTGACTACTTCCCTAGCATGCCAAGCCACACTTGAGGAGACTGTCCCATCTCCACAGCTGCAAAGGCTTGTATCAACAAAGCTTGATCCCTGCGATGGTGAAGTTGCATGCGGCAGATACACCAAAAGGCCAGGACACTGATGAGCACGCAGCACAGTGCCAATCCACCAATACCGACCCATTCCTTTAGGTATGACATAGCGGTGGCAATCCAATTTGCAAGTCCTTCAGCCATGGATACCTCCACCCGAGTGGAATTGATATGAACTATTCTAAAACCTCTCTTGGATCTAAACAAGTTCATAACTGAAGGGGTCTGCACGGGCCATAGTACAAATCTAGGCATTCTGGTCACAATAGCTAAAGAAAACATAGAAGCATTCCAACCAACACATACTATAAAAACAACTATCCTCCTTACACTCTACAACATCATCAAAATAACTACCATTATAAACTAAAAATACAAAAGGAGGCCAAATGCATACAGGCATGGCCTTAAAGAATACATTCTTCCCATAAGCAAATTAAATAACAGAAGACTCAAATAATACAGATCCATTCCAATAAAAGCTAGTATTTCCCCACGCCTCACCCATCAACATACTCAAAGAAGAAAGATCTGTACAACTCCCAATTTATCCCACACAACAGCCAAACATTAAAGGGATTGTTTGCCCCTCTCTGGGCTGGATTTTGATACGTCCAATTAAACCCTGAAAACGTTTGATTATGACTGGTACTAATATAAGGAGAAAAGGTAAAATATTTTTTCATGGCCCACGCAGCTTTCCTAGACTGGCAGCTGGTCCATGGGGGCAGCGAATCTCGAATACCCCTACAAAAGGGGGCCCATCGCAGATCTTCAGTCATCACTGCAGGCAGCATCATCACCCCCAGGAGCAGCTTCATCAGGGCACCCCCGTCCATCTTGAACTATCCTCGTCAATCGCTCTGGAACCCACAGCAGCTGGCGATGATCCTGTGTAAACACACAAACAGACCCTCTCACCCAGACCAACATAGGGTCGGGCCCATGCCATCGTCCACTCAGAACATCCTTCCACGTGACTGTGCCTTTGTAGGATGCCTCGGGATTGGCAAACCGTTCCGCAGCAGTCAAATCATTTTTATCTTTATTCAAAAAATTCAAGGTAAAGAGAGCAATGGCTAATCTCTCCCTAGGAGTTGCGCCAGAGGCTACTCCCCCTTTCTGTTTTATTAGACACTCTTTCAGAGTGTGATGGGCTCTTTCAATGATGCCCTGGCCCTGAGGATTGTAGGGTATATCGTGCACCAAGCAGACACCCATCATTTTACAAAAGGAAACAAAAGAAGCTGAAGTATAAGCAGGTCCATTATCAGTCTTAAGCTCTCTGGGCTGACCCCATGCACCCCATGCCTCAAAGCAATGGGCAATGACGTGGCGTGCCTTTTCACCAGTATGCAGGGAGGCAAACAACACCCCAGAGGCTGTATCTACAGAAACATGAACAAATTGCAGTTTACCAAATTCTGAAAAATGAGTCACATCCATTTGCCAAATGTGGAGGGGAAGCAGGCCGCGAGGGTTTACTCCCACACTCGCCTGAGGCAATAGGGGGGGCACAGGCTTTGCAAGCCATAACAATATCCCTTGCCTCTGCTCTAGTAATATGAAGTTGAGAAGAAAGTGTTTTGGAATTCACATGAAACTGTGAATGAAATTCACGAGCCAGTTCTACAGGTGTTTGAATCAAAAAGGCAGAAGCAGCTCTAGCAGCTTTATCAACCAAATCATTGCCCTCTGCTAAAGGGCCAGGCAAACCTGTGTGAGCTTGAATGTGTTGGACAAAAAATGGAGAACTTCTATTTAAAATTAAGGATTGCAATTTATTTAACAAATCCCCTATAGTGGATCAAAAATTCACCTTCCCCACCACTTCCAGCACTGCTAACGAATTAACCACATACTGACTGTCTGAAATTAAATTAAACGATTCAGAATACAATTCAAAAACTTTTATAACAATGTGCAACTCAATAACTTGGGGAGAAGCAGGGGCAAACTGTAAAGTTACTGGCATGGAGCCATGGACCAAATATGCTCCACAGCCTGTCTTAGACCCAACTGTAAAAATTAAAGGGGCATCAGGCAATAGCACTCGAGAAGTAATTCGTGGAAAAACAACTGGATGAGTTTTAATCAGCTGCAAAATGGGATCCTTAGGGAAATGATTATCCATCTTCCCCATAAAGCTACATCTCAAAATTGCCCAATCATCAACAGTAGCTGATAATACTTCTATTTGCTTCATATTATATGGAACAATCAATTCCTGAGGGGGATTGCCAAAATATTAAATACATTGTTGTAGGCCAATCAAGGCCAATTGTGCTACCGAGGCAGGGTAATAAGACAAGATTTTTGCGGGTGAAATCTTGGGATGTATCCATAGCAAAGGGGCGCCCTGCCAGAGGACTCCAGTAGGCTGGGTCTCCGAGGGCAGGATGCACAAAATAATAGGACTAAACACATCTCTTCTCTTTAATGCTGCTGTTTGAATACCCTTTTCGACCAAACTTAACACTACGTGGGCAGAATCAGTAAGCTGCCAGGGAAAATTTAATTCTATATCTCCGAGTAAAATATCATATAATGGTTGTAATTGTTTGTTGGTTAGGCCCAAAAAGGGACGTACCCACTGTATATCCCCCAATAGCTTTTGAAAATCATTCAATGTCCTCAAATTATCCATCCAAATCTGAATTTTCTGGGGAGATACTCGACTATCAAAAATTTTTGTTCCTAAATAATTCACTACTTTTCCTTTCTGAACCTTTTCCGGGGCTACAACCAATTGCTTTTCTTTTAATCTTCGTATCACTACACTATATGCGTGTTCCAACATCCCCTCTTTGGGTGCAGCAGGAAGTATATCATCCATATAGTGATAACACTTCAACCTAGGAAATTGATCTCTTACCCCTTTAAGAGCAGAATCTACATAAAGTTGACACATGGTGGGGTTATTAGCCATGCCTTGAGGCAAAACAACCCATTCAAATCTCTCATCAGGCTCAACATGATTAATACAAGGCACTGTAAAAGCAAATCTGACTGCATCCTGGGGATGCAATGGAATGGAAAAAAACCAATCCTTAATATCTAAAATAATTAAAGGCCAATTTGTAGGTAAGGCAGAAGGAAGGGGTAATCCCCTCTGTACAGGTCCCATAATTACCATTTGTTTATTAATTTCTCTCAAATCATGTAATAACCCCCATTTTCCAGACTTTTTCTTGAAAATAAAAATCGGGGTATTCCGGGGGAAGTAGAGGATCTGATATGGCCTAGGGTCAACTGTTCCCTAACCAGCTCTTGTGCTGCTGTTAATTTCTCTGAGGGTAGTGGCCACTGAGGAACCCACACTGGTTCCCCAGTCTTCCAAGTAATGGGTAGAGCTCCCTCAGTGGCCCCTAGGAAAAACCCAAACCGGCTCGGTCATTCTTCCTCTCAACCGGCATCGGGGATAGTCTACCTTGTAAATAGCGACCCAAACCTTTACCAGGCTTATATCCCAAATGCAACATCATTCGCTGGGCTTGAGTGCTATATGGTCCTTCATTGGTCAGTTTAAAACCCATCTTTTTCATCAAATCACGCCCCCATAATGAAATAGGGATGGGCAGCACATAGGGCTGGAAATGCCCTGAATGCCCTTCCTCGTCACACCAACTTAGATGGCGAGAACTCATTTCTGGCATCTGAGCATATCCAAGTCCCCTCAGGGTTTGCTCTGATCGCTGACGTGGCCAACCAGAGGGCCAATCCTTGACGCTAATGATACTGCGATCTGCGCCAGTGTCCAACAGCCCAGAAATAGATTTTCCCTCTATGATAAGCTGCAATAAAGGTCTTTCATCTAAATCTAGGGAGCAAAAAATGGCAGAAGTGCCAGTAGAGCCAAATCCCTTGTCCCCTCTTTCTTCCTCCTTAGCTGGGAACTGAGAATGACAACTAAGTAATAAAAGCAACTGAGCTATGCGATCTCCAGGGGAGATGGCTACTATGCCCCTAGGTGAAGAGACCATGATGTTGACTTGTCCTGTATAATCTGAATCAATGACTCCAGGATGGACTATCAGGTCTTGCATTGTTACAGAGCTCCTTCCTAAGATCAACCCTACTGTATCTGCTAGTAGAGGGCCTTTGGAATCTGAATCCACCAGCTGGACCCCCATATGGGGGTTAATATGAGTCGGGTGGCAGAACTGAGTTGAGCCCTGCGCTTCCTCTCGTGGCCCTCCTGGGTTGTTCCACTGCATTGGCGGTCTCAAATTGGGCCATCCCTCTGTGACTGCCCCATATATTTGAGGGTCCTGAGGTCGGGGGCCCCATCTCCCATTTTTTGGCCGAGCGCCGTCATGCTCGATTGGCTGCCCATGAATATCCTTCACTGAGCGACACTCATAGGCCCAATGATTTCCCTTTTTACATTTTGGACAAAGTCCAGGTACCCGAGGCTGCTGGCCTCCCGTTCCAGTCTGTTGTGGGCATTGTCGCCTTATATGACCAGGTTGCCTGCATTTGAAACAGCCTGTATTCCTGGACCCATTTTTTCCTTGGGAGACCTGCACAACTGCAGCAGCCAGCCCTGAGTTAGTTAACAGGCCTCCTAGCTCTCTACAGATCTTCATCCATACCTCAAGCCCCCGATGTTTGTATGGGTTAATGGCTTCTCTACATTCCTTTGTACATTGTTCAAAAATCAGCTGTTTCACTAATGGCATCACAGTATCAGGATCTCCAAACATCCTCCCTGCTGCTTCTACCACCCTGGCCACAAATTCTGCAAATGGCTCCGTGGATCCTTGAAGGATTTTTGTTAAATTACCACTAACCTCTCCCCTGTTAGGGAGGGACTTCCAAGTCTTAGTTCCTATTTTATTAATTTGTTCATAAACTTGTATAGGGTAGTTAATCTGTGCAGCGATGAATCTTCCTTGACCTAATAACGTATCCAGATCCCAGGCCGCTTGCCCTGCACTCGAGTTCTGAGTGGCCTGTTCACCTGAATATTCTATAAAGAATGCTTTCCAGTCAAGACACTGTCCAGGGGAAAGACAGGCTCGTGCCAGATTCTGCCAATCGCTGGGAGTTAGACAATGCAGAGATTCAAGTTGAGCAATAACGAAAGCGGCACTGACCCCGTAGGCTCGTACCCCTTCCGCCAGTCTTTGAATTACCTTCCAATCTAGTGGCTCATGGAATCGAGCTCCTTGAGCATCCTGGAAAACTGGGAAGCAGTGAGCACTTAGCTCTCGCCATGCTTCTGGATGCAAACTACACCCTGTGGCGCCTTCGGGAGCATAAGGTGGAGGCCCCGGAGCCGGTGGCTGCATTTTTACTTTCACTTTTTCTAAACTGTCCGCTATGCTTTCCAAGTCCTCTTCAGACATGTCCCCTTCGCTAGAACTTCTCTCCTCTCTTACTTGGTTCAAAGCCTCATTCCCCTTCTGCAGCTCAGCTCCACATCTTTCCTTGTGCTCTCTACAATTAATTGCGAGTTAACTTTCATACCGGTAGAACCCTTTTTGCGAGGATTTCCTGTTCCTCTGCAAACTTCAAATCTTTTCCTAACTTCTGCCAGCTCGGTCCGGTAAGGTGACCAGAGACTGGGAACCATGGGGCCACCTGATCTACCGCTTTCAGAAAATTTTCTAGGGTTTCCTTTTTTAGCCCAATTCCTTTTACCTTTAGGAGGTCTTTTAAGGCCTGACAAACAGAATGTCCTGATATTGTTTCCCATAGTGCTTGGTATAACTTTAATTGTCTCACTCTGAGAACCTCAATAGTCCCTAATCCGGGAACCTAATAGTCTCTAACTGAGAACTTGAATCATCCCACTTACCTGGGAGCTTTCCAGCCAACTACCCTGACTGCCGAGAATTCTGGACTCGTCATGTCCCCGTACGGGTTCCACCACTTGTCGCTACCGTCTCCGACCAGCAGAAAAGAAGCAACAAAACTGATGTCCTTCTCAAGGCAGTTTATTCAGGAACTTCACAATGTGTAGGAAAAAGAATGCCCCGACCTCTCTCGGCCATCCCCCTTTTTCCCCTCCAGTCCACTCCCCCTCAGCCCAGTCCACGTAGGCACAGTTCATTGGCTCAGGACTACATTCGTCACATCATCCGACCTTACGTCGTGGTGCATCTGCGCAATGCAGCTCAAGGTACTTGGCTATCTTGAGAGATATGAGGAAGTCAGGTGCCAGTCATAAGACTTGGCAGCAGTCCCGGGTGCCATCTTGGGGCCACGGCCACACCCACTCCTCACAGTCATGAACTCAAAAGTCCAACCATTACCAAAATCCACCCTCATCTCTTCTGCAGGAAAACCAGGGGACTGAGGTAGAAGGACACAGTTTTATTTAATTTCAGTGCCTGGGGAAGTTGGGAAAGGCCAGACATTTTATGGACATTTTTTCTCTTCCAGCATTTCTTTGATGCTGTGTTGGGTGGTCCTTCCCCCCAGCGTCTGTGAAAAGAAAGGTTCTCTGGGCATGGTGGCACTGGCCTCTAATCCCAGTGCTTGGGTGACAGACACAGAAGATCTGCCTAGAGACAGAATGAGCTTAAGGACAACCTGGCCTAAATGAGAACCCACCTGAAACACCCAAAAGGAAAAGAAAGAAGGAAAAGGGAAGTTATGCTCTCCAAATTAGAACTCAGAAAAAGAGAGCCGACCTAGCAGTAGGAATCTGGGAGTAACTGTGTCCGAAGGGGCATCTAGGCTGTATACACACCCAGCTCACTAAAGGGCAGTCAGTCCTCCCAACTCCTTAAAATGCCCTCAAGAGAATTACATTTCTTGAGGTTACAGGTTTATTATACCCATTCATTCATTCATTCATTCATTCATTCATTCAGTGTGTGTGCTTGTACATGGTAGGGGATGTGCATGTGCCTGGTCAGATGATAACTGGAGAAAGTCAGCTCTCTCCCTTCACCATGTGGGTACCCAGGATCAAACTCACGTCATCAAAACTGGCAGCAAGTGCCTCTACTGCCACGCTGTGTCACCAGCCACGCTGTGTCACCAGCCTGTTACAGTCTTCAGAAAGACCTTCTCCTGTCCACGTGGTTGACTGATCCCTTTTGATCAATGCTTAAGAGAAGAGGCAGTACTAGTACTATGTCCTCGTGATCTTATAATCCTTGGAAACATTTTAGAATGTCATGCCTCCATTCAGGACCAGAGATATGACTCAGACACCCTCCCCCATTCTTTTGATCAAAAATCATGTAACAAAATAAATTTAAGAACATTTAAAAATTAATAGATCTAACAGCATGTTCTGAAAAGACATGATATGACCCAAAACTGCCTTCTAAACAATGTGTTTGTGACCATAGATCAGTGCTGTGTCGGCTGCAGTCAACGAAGCTTTTGGCAGTGGGCATCCAAAACTGTAGAGACGCATAACCTGCCAGTGTGCTAAGACTAAGTGGCCATTAGATGCCTCGCTGTGAGGAACTCTTTTCAATCAAAGATGGTGTGATGGTTTGAATGAAAATGGCCCTCATAGGTCCATCGGGAGTAGCATTATTTGAAAGGATTGGGACATGTCACTGGAGAGTGGGCTTTGAAATTTCAAATGCCCAAGCCAGGCCAGTGTCACACTCTCTTTCTCCTGCCTGCGAATAGAGATGTAGAGCATCATGTCTGCCTGTGGGCTGCCATGTTTCCCATAATAATAATGATCTAAACTTCTGAACCTGTAAGCTAGTCCCAATTAAATGTTTTCCTTTGTAAGAGTTGCCATCATCAGGGTGTCTCTTCGCTGCAATAGAGACCCTAACTAAGACAGATGGCTAGCCCCAAAAGGCCCAGCCAGGGTTCTGTAAATCTCCCCACCCTGTGAACCTCTGTGTACACACATTTGTCCAAGCCCTGGATGCTAGACATTCCTAAATTTGGCTCTACCACATCCTTCCTCTTCATGCCAACTATAAACTAGTCAACCGAGTCATATTGGGAGGTCAAGCGCCCATCAATAGGATGAGACACAGTCACCACCCTATATTAGGGTAAAAACTGAACTTCCTGCCCTGGTGTGCTTGCCTGCCAAGTTCAGTTTATTGTGCTTTATACACACAGTGTCTGTTTGTGAGGCACTGGAAATACCTTTTCCCAACAATTTGGGGTTCTTTTCTAATGCATCCATAAATGAGACTTCTCTATCACCCCTCAGAGGTTCCAGGAATTCGGAAGAATACAGGATCGGGTGGATGGGTGGGGTACTGTGGGCCACCATCGGCCAGATGTGACATGGTATAGAACTCTTGAACTAGCAGCAGTTGTGTCAACCTGCACAGTATCAGGCCTGTCAATATCCTGAGAGGCCCCGTCCCTCCCTGAGAATCTATAGACGGTCAGTGGTTTGGAGGGTGTGCTGGGACTCTTCAGTAGTGTAGCCACTAGAAGGATGTCTATGCTGCTACTGACAACCTCTCATCCATGTTCCTGTAAGCAACCCCAGCCAGCTTCACTGGGTCACACACGCACAGAATGAGAGGGTGGGAGGAATACTTGAGAAAGAAAAGAATTTGGCAAAAGGACAAGAGAGGGTCTTAGGGGTCTAATATGTGTGTGTGTGAGAGAGAGAGAGAGAGAGAGAGAGAGAGAGAGAGAGAGAGAGAGAGAGAGAGAGAGAATAAAGCCCATTATCCTTATTCTGTATGTATAACTAAAATATGCTAGGAAACATTTTTTTTAAGACCACTAAGTCTATAAAATAGCCATAGTGTACTGGGAGGAAACAGTGCTCCCTCAGTGTGCCTCAGTGAAAGCTTGGCTGCTGCCACCTTCTTCCCTTCTGGTGGTATTTAAGTCTCAAGAAGGAGCAACCATGAAATGTTCTTAAAGCAAATTATGGCAGGCAGGGGGTCCACTCTCGATGACCTGCTAATGTCTAGCCCGATCACCTAACGTCAGAGAAACCAGATGCTTGTGTTTGGAGTCCTTTGGTGCTACAGCCTCGGACATCCATCTTTTGGGAAACACCTCCTGGCATAGACTGAGCGGGTACAGCACCTGGGGTTGCCAAGGAACTAGTGTTTCACCCCACTGACACCTTCAGGCCTGAAGGCAGGCAAGGGCTATCGGCAGGATAGGACAAGTGCAACCTGTGGAGATTAAGACTGCAGTTTGCAGTGACCTATGAGGGGGCAGTTGGGAGCATCCTTGAGAGATGATTAAATATAGTAATGGACAATGGCCAGACCAGATTTAAAAATAGAGCACTAACCCACTGTCTGTGTCCAGCAACAGCTCTGCCGGCAGCCCCTTGCTGCCAAATCCAGCCGGGAAGCCAGCTTCATGAGTAGCCAGGGGGTAGGGAGCCCAGTGACCTGGAACCCTCCAGGCTTCTACTTGCTGTTCAGACTCTGCCAGTCTCAGGGTTAGAGCTGAATCCGAGCTGCCGTGAGCTTTCTCCCCGCCATACGTTTCCACCCTTTAGTGTACTGTCACTCTGCATGGGCCACACACACCCAAGCCAGAGGGTGTGGGTGACATCGGCTGTCTACAGAAGAGCCACTTACATGATCAAGTTACATGCTGGGATAAACACAAGGAGGGGGGCATATATGGAGATGTGACAAATAGAAGGAACCCTTGAGAAGTCACAGTAAGAAGGCAGAGTGTAAGGTTGGGGACCACAGATGGCATGGAGAAGCCACACATAATACCCTCCCCAGGGTCCTCTAAAGGAGATCCCTGCCGATGTGGCGTCATCTCTCTGAGCTCTGCTCCCTTCCCACACAATCACCTGAGAATGTCCTGTTTTCGGTTCCTAGCATACTTGCTGAGTCCTTCGCAGAGCTCCAAGAACGTAGACCTGTCTTGGGCATCAAGGAAATAAAGACAAGCACACAGAAAAGCTGGGCTCAGGTAGTCTGGGCTCTCTGAAGCTCAGTGTGTTTGTTATACAGGTAAACAGCATGGCAGAGTTACTGCATGCAGCCAAACAGGGAGATAGAGGCTCGTTACATACAGATAAACAGAGAGGCAGAGTTATTCTACACAGCCGATCAGAGACAGGCTTAGCTGATCTCAGTAGGAGCATCATGGAGGGGCATCGTGGAGGAGAAAACTACAGAAAATATTTTCTGCACACACAGTCAACATCTGCACACAGAAGACTTTGGCATCCCTCTGAGCGTCACCCCAGGGGGAGACTTCACTGTTTCCTCATGGTCTGAGGCTAGGGGTCCTTGACCTGTCTGGGCTCATGTCAACCACACACATGCACTCAAGGCTTCCTGCAGATACTAATAACTCAGATACTTGTTTGAGATTCAGCTTGTTCTCTTGATTCCTGTCTCTTTAAGGTTTTCTGGATGCTTGGTTTTGCTGAGGCTGCATTTTTGGGCCGGCACTTGCTCTCTTCCCAAAATTCTGCTAGGTGCAGAGGCACGGGCCTGTAAACCCAGCTACTGAGAAGGCAGAGAGTGTTTTAACCTGGAAGTCCAGGAGACGCTGCTGCAGTTTATGTATTTGGGAGGTTGATCTTACTGGAGCAACAGAGAATGAAGAAAAGACAGACAGGCATACAGAAAAGCTGGGATTGGTTGGGCCATGCACTCTGATAGAGACACCACCAGCATTGGGGACACTCAGCATGTTTATTATATACAGCTGAATGGGGTTATGGGTCAGCTAATTTCAGTGGGGGGGGGGGGGCTCTGCAGGGGAGCAGGCTCAGTCTAGAGCCTGCAGGAAATCGTGGAGTCTGCCTGGTCTAGCTTCCTTGAGAGGCATGCACGTAGGTTTTTCAGGTTAGAGTTCGTCGCTCTAGGGTAATCCTGTGCCCTTCAGTTCCTGAGAAACCAAGTCACTGCCTAACAGGCAGTGAGTGGCATGTTCAGGCCATTTTGTGTTTTCCTGAATGTTCTCTTAGAAGTCAAGGAAGCATGGAAGACTGACAATTGTAAATTAATGTCACAAGACATTAATCTTCCATGCCCTGCACAGCTTGCGGATGTCGTTGCATCCCGGCAACTACAACTGTAATCACCACTATATTCTGTTCCTGGCAAGGGTATAAAACATCTGATTGTTTGCAATAAAACTGTCACAGCCTCAGTCTTGCTTTGGCCACTCCAACCTTGGCCCAGTAAGTAACACGGGCGCTTACAACAGTCACCCAGGAGAAAGCTGCGGGTGACGCTTTCTGCACGTACCGTCAGCATCCATACTAGGGAGAAGGTCTTGCTGTTCCCAAGGACATTGGGGTCCTTGACAGAGCTGTGCTCCTATCATTCCTATCAAATATTCATTCATACAGAGGGACATTGCTCCCACAAGGTCCTATCTCAAAAAATATCCATGCCCAAAATACTCTGCAATGTTATCTATGAACACTCAATATCCACCAATGTGTGGCACAGATCACAAAATATTAAATAAAGGTAAAACAAAAAATCTTAAACCCAAAAATACAAGGTGGAAAACACCCAAGGAATAACTCCCGAAGGTGACCTCCAGCCTATTCAAGTGTGCTTGTAGATACAGAGAGACAGACAGAGAGACAGAGACAGAGAGACAGAGAGAAAGACACACACAGAGACACAGAGACTGTTTAGTCATCCTTACCTGCCTCCAATCAGTCAATCATTAATAGGTAGGACAGACCCCTCCCTAGTCACCCTGACTTCTTCTCATTCACAAACACTCCCAGGTGATGTCGTGAAACCAGAAGTGCATCACCAGAGAAGACGTCAAGCTGCTGCTAGGATTTTCCCTCTGTGTGAATCCAGAGCTAACTTTCTGGGCCAACGCTACCTGATATGGCCAGTGAGAGATGAAAACCAAGCTCGTTCTGGAGGGGTCTCAGCCGGACTGAGGCTGTGACAAGCTTATCGCAAGCAATCTGACTTTGTATGCCGTTAACAGAAACAATATAATGGTGATTGCCAGGATCAACGCAGTTGTAGTTGCTAGGATACAGTATTATTTGCAAACTATACAAGGTACACAAGATTAATTTCTAAGACCAATTGTCTTGACAAACTTCTATATGCTTCGATGGGAATTCTGAGGAACACAGAGAAGCACAAAGAAGCCTGAACGCTTCGCTGCCTGAAAGCAGTGCCTAGGTTTCTCAGGAAATGCAGGGCACACAGTGCCCCAGGAGCCATGAACTCAAACCTGAAAACCCTATGACACGTGCTTCTCAAGGCAGCTAGACCATGGTTTTCCACAACATCCCAAACTATGAACTAAGTAAATCTCTTCACAAGATGAGCCCTCAGCCTCCCGTATGTTTTCTTTTAGTGATAGAAAATAGACTCCTGCAAAGGTCCAAGAATTTGAGTTTATATTTGACCTGTAAAGTAATATTGAGATGAATTAAAAAAAAAAAAAAAGAGGCTGAGGTATTTTTGTTGTTGCTGTTGTTAATTCTGTTTATAAGAGGCTAATTTTTGTAGGTTTTCAAATTTGTTTGAGGGGTTTTGTTTTTGTTGTTGGATGATAGAGTTTATTTGTTTGTTTTGTACATGGTCTCATTATGCAGCCTTGGATGGCCTAGACTGATGTAGTCCAGGCGGGGTAAAATCCAGAGATCTGTTTGCCTCTGTCTCTGGGTGCTGGGATTAAAGGAGTGCCCTGCCTGGCTGAAACCTCATAGTCTTCCAAATTAGCTTAGCTTTCTAAATTTGGTCAGAGACAATAGCCTGAATGGCACGTATGCTTTGATTTGTTGAGACTTACTTTGAATCCACTGTGTGACCAACCTTTTGTGAAACATCCTATGTGAGGTCAAGAACATTGCTGTAACTGTTGAATGCCAAGTTCTAGATAGGTCCATTTGGTCATCTCTATTAATTTGATCAAACTTGAGTCTGGGGGCTGAACCTTTCTCATCCTGAGCACATGACCTGCGACTATGCAACACCCCCAGTCCTAGTCCCACAACTTCAGAATTTAACTATTGTTTTGCCAGCCAATCACTAGTCAGTTACAGATGCTGTCTCTAGTCTTTGTGTGTGTGTGTGCTGGGGATAGACCCGAGGCTTGTCTCCTCCATTTGCCCTCTGTCCTACTTAGCTTGTCCTGACCCCTTACACTCCCTGGCTACTGACCCCCTTTTCCTGCTTGGGTTCATGGTTCCAGCTCCCAAGTCTGGCCACGTCCCTAATCAATTAGCTTTAGACATCCAGGAAAGAGAAACTGTTCCTGTTTGACATGTACTGTACGCTCCTCATCATTTGTGCTACCCAAGACCCACAGTGCCAGCTGAGTGAACACTTCTACCTCCTGAGCTACATTCCAGCTCTACCATGTGGATTTCCTATCTTTTGACACACTTGATGTGATCTAAGAGTCTAATCTTACTTCTGAGAAAGATACTATACTGCATGTCTCAATATTTCAACTGTTTGTCTGTCTGCATTTTCTCTGCCCACCAGTTCTGTCTGACATCATCTTCCTTTTTCCTGAGTCCCATCCATTGGACAGTCCGTCCTGGAGAGATGTAGTAGTTGTATTTGTTTCCAAATGTCCCTATTCTTGAGGTCCTCGGTTGGTAATTTTCTCTTTGAGCACTTAGGATGTAAGAACAGCTTTCCTGGTTTCCAGTGCTGCTGCGGCTGCGGCTGCAAATTCTGTTTCAGTCAAATTATTATGTGTTTTTTGTAGATAATCTGAGATATTTTAAAAAACATTTCTTTACTTTACCATGCCATTATATGGTATCTCGGTTATGTTTCTGTTACTGTGATAAAATGCCAAGCAATAGCCTTAGAGGAAAGGGGTTATAGCTTACAGGTCCAGGGGGAACACAATCCATCATGGCAGGGGAGACATAGATCTCTGAAGAGAGAGGGAGAAAACAGGAAATGGGGCCAGAGTATAAAACCTCAAAGCCAAACCAAATGGCATACTTTCTCCAGTGAGGAACCACCTCCTAAAGGCTCTATATCCTCCCCAAACAGGGCCACCAACGGGAGACCAACTGTTCAAGTGCATGAGCCTGTGGGAGACATGTCTCATTCAGGATGGGAGTCTCATATTATGCTTAGGGCTGTTGACTTCTCCGGAGTGGGACTCGCATGCTGTCAGGACTAGCATGAGAAATCACCCTGTCTTTCAGTACTTCCCCTTCCCCACTCTCGCTATTATCTTCCTCAGAGAAGCTATTTAGGATTAGATTCCTTCCTTCTATTTTCATTATCGTAACACTTCCTCAGACTTTCTATCTCCTCGTGTCTTGGTAAGTTTTCAGTTCACTCTTTGTGTTAGTGATCTCTCTCACACTTCGTCTATTCATGTCCGGGGAACGAACCCAGGGTCTTGTGCGTGCTATGTGAGCACTCTACCACCTGAGCCCCCTCCTCAGTCCCCTTAATAACTTTTCCTTGTTATTGTAAGTTTTGTCTAAGACCTTCTATATACCGAAATCTCCCTCAGAGGGAATTTGCCTCCATCAGGTGGATACCGAACAGGTGGAGTGACCCAGACCCCAAAGTCATATGTTATGACCCCATGGAGATTACATTCTTTAGGTGAGAAAGAGCAGTTGAACAGACCAGTCTCCACTTCTTACTCTCTAGATACGATACACCGTCCTAAAATCGGTGTGTAGAATCATTTTTACAGTAAACTTTATTATTTTGAAAAAATTAAAAATAAAAACATCATGTACCAAAATTAACCAGAAACCACATCTACAGAACTCTGAATAGTTAGTATTGGCATTCAGAATGGAAGCTGGGAAAGTTCACATTAACCTTTATACTTTTAGTATCGAATAGCTTTTATGCACTTATCCACCACTGTTTCTGAGACAGGGTCGTGATCTTTAGCCCAGGCTAGCCTTGAGCTTGCAGTTCCCTGCCTCAGCCTTCCAAGATCCAGGATTATAGTCCTATGCCATCACCACAGAGTTGCCACTCACATTTCTAAATACAGATACATATCTCAGTACTATATGTATTTACAGGTTGACTCTTTCTAATCTGAACATTCAACATGCTTCGGAGCCCAAAGCATTTTGAGCAGTGACATGCCACCTGGGTCAGTTGGAAAATTCTTCACCTTGATTTCACAGGCCAGGTGAACATCAGATGCAGGGTCACCAGGACTACCATAGTGACTATCTTCACACTGGGCACAAGATATGTGTGAAACATAGGTGGACTCTGTTTGAATTTGAGTCCCATTTCAAAGAAACACAATTACACATATGCCACTACACTAGCTAGTTGTATGTCAACTTGACACAAGCTAGAGCCATCAGAGAGGAGGGGCCCCAACTGAGAAAATGCCTCCATAAGATCTGGCTGTAAGCAAGCCTGTGGGGCATTTTCTTGATTAGTAATTGATGAAGACAGCCTGGCCTATTGTGGGTGGGACACTATGGGCAGGAGGTCCAGGGTTCTACAAGAAAGCAGGCTGAGCAAGCCATGGAGAGCAAGCCAGTAAGCAGTTCCCCTCCATGGCCTCTGCATCAGTTCCCTCCAGGTCCCTGCCCTGCGTGGGTTCCTGCCCCGACTTCTTGTGATGATGAACTGTTAATATGGAATTGTGAGTGAAATAAACCCTTTTCTCCCCAAGTAGCTTTGGGTCATAGTGTTTCTTCCCAGCAATAGGAATCCTAATTAAGATAGCCTGCATTTCAAAAGTTTTAAAAATTCTTAGGCAGTTCTAGTCCCTGTTGCTGGTCCAAGCATTTTAAATTAAAAACAACAAAACAAAGCAAAACAAAAAAACTCAACTTGAGTTTCCTGTTCATAATTTTGGTGCAACCTGCTTTAATTTTCTACATCAGGCTACCCGGGGGGTGTGGGGGGTGTTAGAAGATTTAAAACAAAGCTATTAACAAAATGTGAGAATGGGCTACAGATGTTGAAGATACGACCACCAGAGAGACAGTCATCTCCAGTCCAAGAGCCGTTTAGAGGAGGGAGCTGAGAAAAGTAAGTTCAAGGCAAACAAGGAGAGATCTATATTAAAGCACAAAGCTCTGTGTTGATTGCTCACACAAGCCCGGGTAACTGGAGGGAACATGGGTGGAATCCGAGGGTCGAACCAGGGCGTTAGAGGCTGAGTCAGCGCACCTTCCCCTTGATTCTGCTAGCACCTCCTGTAGGTCATCACAAGTCATCGCTTTCTCGAGCGAGCATTCGGGTATTCGTAGTCTCAAGAAAGGGAAAAAAGAGGGCTGTCTTATATGGCGTGAGAAAGGCGATTTGATCCGATACTGATCTCATTTCTTCTTTATGACTTGGTACTTACTCTATTCTGTCGTGGTTGACGGTGAAAAAAAACCTAACTTGACCCCGACGTGACTTGAACACGCAACCTTCTGATCTGGAGTCAGACGCGCTACCATTGCGCCACGAGGTCACAGCAAGCTTGCGACTCTGTGTCGCTAAAGGCCTCGCTTCACCGGCTCGCTCCTGGGCTCTGAGGTTCGGAACAGAGCGCTGTCGCTCGTCTGAGCAGAAGAGGAGTTCGGAATGCCGCAGCTCCGACAGGAACGGCGTCCGGGAGGATGCCAAGCTGACATTCGGCGACAGACATTTGGCTCTTCCTCCTCCGTCTCTCGCGGTGACCCTCGGAGCACACAGTGCTGGGTGAACACTCACGGGAGAGGGGACGCCGGAGGGGAACTGAGGGATGCTTGTGAACCGGGAGCTTCCCGGGGACCGTGGGACCGGGGACCCAATTGACAGCCATGCACGGCTGCGGGCCCCGCCCTGTAAGATGGCGGCCGCCTCCACGGAGGGCCTGGAGCGGTCAGGCAGGAGTGAGGGGGATCAGGCAGGACGGTTAGCGAGGACGGGGACAGACCGGGCGGGCACCAGGACCAGGGCGGCTGGTCTGGGATGACGGAGACCGACCGACCGGGGGAGCACCGGGACCAGGGCAGCGGGTCCGGGATGACGGAGACCGACCGACCGGGGGAGCACCGGGACCAGGGCAGCGGGTCCGGGATGACGGAGACCGACCGACCGGGGGAGCACCGGGACCAGGGCGGCGGGTCCGGGATGACCAGGACCCGGCAGGCACTCAGGCGCCAGCTCTGGTTCCCAGTCCGCTAGGAAGAAATGCGGGGACTCGAGAGAGCGACGCCCAAGCGAACGGCTAGATAAACAAGAAAAAGCCCGGCAGCTTTACTAACTACATAAGTAAACATTTCTTAGAGGAAAGAACAATATGTGGGAAATATTGCTATTATCTCCCGGCGCTGTTCCTTCGTCCGGATTGTGGCCCGTACGTATACCAGTGCACAGATCACACACAGAAAGCATCCTAAATGAAGGGCAAATGCCTAAACAGCGTTAACAATTGTACTTTTTAAATGCGCATGTGCATATGTGCTAACGCACATGGTTTTGGATGTTTTGAAAGTCCTGATAAATACATACTCATAAACTGAGATGCTCTTACCATCTTAAAATCTACTAAAATGATATCTTTGGATCTACTAAATGTTTCATAAAACCTTAAAATGTTGTTTACATAAAACATTCTCTGGGGGCATACGGTTTTAAAACGTGATCAAACTACGAAATTTAACATTAGATACAGATACATAGATTTTTTAGTAATGATTTCCTTCCTAAGCAAATTGTTAATATTCTGGACAATACTAACAATGACTTTGGGTGGCTCACAGTCATCTGTAACTCCAGTTCTAGGAAATCTGATGCCCTCTTCTGGCCTCTGTGGGTTGCTATGGGATTTCTTTTTCAGGACTTAATAAATAAATAATAATAAATTATTATTATTATTATATGCATTAGGCCTTTTACACAATCTTTCCTGACTTTTACAAACCAGATACAGCTGCATGATGGTATTAGCACTTGAGCTTCCTTCCTTTGGCCACACCTCTCTATTACTAAATTTAAATTTATAAATTTATATTAAAGTCAAAAGTAGTGTCACTTCTTTTTTTTTTTTTTAGGATTTATTGGATTCTCAGAATCAAACTTTTTTCTTTTCTCTCTCTCTTTCTCTCTTCCTCTTTCTTTCTTTCTTTCTTTCTTTCTTTCTTTCTTTCTTTCTTTCTTTCTTTCTTTCTTTCTTCCTTTCAGCAGGTTCTACATAGCCTTGGCTATCCTGGAACTCACTATACAGACCAGGCTGGCTTCAAACTCATAGCAATCCACCTGCCTCTGCCTCCTGAGTGCAGAGATTGAAGATGTGAGCCACCATGTCTGGCTAACTTTAATTTTAGAAGCTGTACCATAGCATGTCGTCCAAGAGACAGCAAGAAAAGAAATAAGAATCAGGGTCTCTGGGGTGGAGAGAGGTGTCCCTTTCATCCACTCTGTCAGTCTTCAAAGAGACCAATCAGGTTAGACTGTCTGTCCTTCCTGTCTCTCTAACCCACACATCCTCAGGCAAGCCTCAGTGTAGACACAGAGATCACACGCAGACACTGGCTTTAGTCCCCAGCTCCTCTGCCCTCACTCCTTCACTGGCTGGAGTTTAAAACAATTGCCAACCTTGTCACTCTCCTAGTAACAGCCCGACCATGAGCATCTCTGAAGTTATTTCTTTTACCTTAGTGAAAAGGGGGTTTCTTGCCTAAGACACTTGAAAAAATTCATAGTAAACAACCAAGAAAACCTGGGGCCAGTGCTAAGAGCAGGTGCTGCTCTTCCAGAGAACCTGGATTCAGTTCCCAACACCTGCCTTAAAGTGGCCAGCATGGTCCTGAAATTCCAGTTCCAGGGGATCTGTCGCCCTCTTCTGGTGTACTTGGGTACTGCATGCACCTGGTCCAAATACAAAGACTCAAGATGTGTCCCTCCTGTCCCTGTCCCTGTCCCCTTGCACTCCTCTCTCTCCCTCCATATCTCTCTCTCTCTCTCTCTCTCTCTCTCTGTCTCTCTCTCTCTCTCTCATAAGTAAATATATTTTTACAACACCTCAAAAATTCATGTACTAGATTCAGAAAAGAGGCTCACTTATATGAATGAATGGATTTTTTGTTATGTTTTCATTTTTGTTTTTTGTTTTACATTTCCATTCAGGTTAAAAGTGCAGTGAGAAAGGCTGCTTTCTTTGTTTCTAATGCTCAAGGCAATAATTTCTTTCCTAGAAAACTATCGCCATGCACTTGGAATGGGATTGTCTACACTAAATGAATAAGGAGAAACGGAGAACAGCTAGGGAGGATACAATGCACCAGAAGTAAACATATATGTTGGCAGAAAAGTGGGGAGACGGGAGGGAGCACTGTGAGCCTGCAGGTGACAGCACTCACAGAGATGGTGAGCCAGGAGCTGCACCTGAGTTCTTGTCACCCTCTTGTGTGCATGGGAAGGGATAGAGATGAGAGCAAGCCATGAATGAAGATGGCGTGGGGAAATCTGTGGGAGTGGTACTCTGGGGACCCAGCAGCCCTGGGTCCTCGAGGAACCCAAGTGAAGTAGAATCCAATGGAGAGAGGCAGATGAACAGCCCGGATCAGGCTGACAGATGTTTTAGATGTTTCTGTCCCAGTTTTTATTTTTTCCCTCTAGAGAATGTGTACTAATGAAGCAGTAAGAGGGCTGAAGATCTCTGGCTCTGTGAGTTAGGACCAGGGTTCAATTTCCCACACCCCACATGGCAGCTCACAACTGGCTGTAACTCCAGTTCTGAGGCATTAACTTCCTCCTCTTGCCTCTGCAAGCACCAGGCACACACATCCTGACCCACTAAGCAACACCCGGTCTCCCCGCTAACTGCACTCTGGACTTTTCCAGCAGCAGCTCCTGGGCTTTTGAGTGTTTCGGAGGACCGATGCGTGTGGAGCCGCACGGGTGGAGAAGCAGACAGCTGTGAGGCACACCTGGCCAGATGTGCGCCAGCTGGCGGGAGTGGGCATGGCTTAGCTGCTCCTCCATGCGATGACTGCTTGGATGTTGAGTAGTAGATTGACAGCTGGAGCCTGTGCACTTGTACCCACAGCAAGCTCTCCCCTGGAGGAAGATGTGAGGAGCACACCTAGGACGGCCTCAGCATCTACTGTGTGGTCCATTTTCAGGTTTTTCCCCTCTGTGTTTTTTGTTTTGTTTTGTTTTGTTTGCTTGTTTGCCCATCCCACTGGTCCTTGGGAAGTGGCAACCTCAACCGTGAGTTAATGCCAGGGTTTACACATGCTAGGCAAGCTCTCTCCCAACCGAGCCTTATCCGCCACCCATAACAAGAGGAAAATCAAACAGCACAAACTAATCGTTCTGTCTTTCCTCTCAGTCCTCCCTGCTTTGCAAGATCCTGTGGTCTGGGCTTCTGTTTTTCTGATGATGTTGGTCCGTGTAGCCCCGTGTAGATCTAAGTAAGTGGCTTTGGAAGGTTCATATCTCTTTTAGGACCATGTGTTGCAATCCCTAATCTGTGGCAGTACTGAGAAATGACGTAATCTTTAGGCCATGGGACCTAGCAGAAGGAAGTTAGATCATTGGCACCTGCCTATGAAAGGTGTGCCCTTCCCCCAGCCTTGAGTTGGCCTAACAAGTCTCCAAGGCTGGAGCCTTTCTGTCTTCCCGCCTGAGCCTTGAGGAGCTGGCCGCCCACTGAGCTTACTTTGCAGCTCAATCCGGCTGAAGCAAGCAACAGAACCCAGCCAAAACAAGGGGATGTGTCCTTGGGTTTTCCTATATATATTCAGAGCTGAATATTAAAATTTGAACCTTGATCAGAGAACTATGCCTCGGCTGTTATTTCTCTCGTCCGCACATCCTAATTCCATCCTCAGCTCTTATTCCAGGTATACCCAGTTCTCCGTAGTCGCCGGACAGATACAGAAAGAGACATTAAAGCCCTGGCCACTGTCTGTCCCTTTGTTTCCTTGTCACCAGGAGGTGAACAGGTGGAACATCATGTCCCCACCATGATGTGCCCAGAGCAACAGGGCCAATTGATGACAACCGAAACCATGAGCCCAAAGAAACCTCCCCTCCTTTTAGCTTATGTAAGTATTTTGTTACAGTAGCATAAAGGTGGCTAGCAGAATGTGTCCTGCTAGAATATTGCCATGTGTGTTCCCTAAGGAACTGGAGCATCACAGGGGGCATGGGTTGCCTGGAGGGAAGGGTCTTTTTTTTTTTTTTTTTTTTCCAGGAACAGCCAGAGGCACAAGCTAGCAGGGTCTAGTTGTCACCAAGTAACATATGACTTTCCCAACTCATCTTTACCATGTGTAATATTTTTGGCAAAACCTGTTTTGGGAGATGTTTTAGACTGGCGGTCTGAGCCCTGCATTTTTGAAGCCTATGGGACATACCTCCATAAAATGCAGTTGGTGGTGAGTGTGGGCTACACAGGAGGCCTTCATCAGAGCTAGAACTCTGGAATTCCATCAACAGACAAAATATGATGCTGTCTCTTTCAGCCCCTAACAGCTATCTTCCAGCCTGAGAAAGGAGAGCCTTGTACCTATGATCCTAACTTTTGTTTTCTTCTTTGAGACAGGGTTTCTCTGTGTAGCCCTGGCTGACCTAGAACTCAGAAATTCACCTGCCTCTGCCTCCCAAGTGCTGGGATTAAAGGCGTGCACCACCACGCCCTGCTCCTATGATCCTAACTTAACTGTGGGCCTCCAGTGTCTTCAGCTGTAGAAGGCAGATCTACTGTGAGAAGAACCACTTTGCCGAGAGAACAGGAGCTGGAGAGTCTGTGTCAGGGCGGGCTGCTAGCCTACTCCTATGTGACCCTGGATAGCTCACCAAAATTTCCTTGGCCAATGTTTTAACTTGTATTATTTACCGAGGATACTTAAACAAAAGTCTGATTCTCTTCCCACCTCCCCCCCCCAAAAAAAAAAACAGGACCCAACAATAGATCAAAGTATTGGATCCATTGGGAGCATGGGGTAAGGGTTACTAGCAGAAACATGTACAGTTTATGTTCTGGTATACCACCACATTCTCCCTTCCCGGCCACAGTCACCCATTGTATATCACAGGGGTGGGGATGTAGGGGTGGGGATGTGCTGTGTAAGCCCTGCTAGCCTCCTCCCTCCTTTCGCTCAGGAAGTTGATGGTCCCGTGGGTGTGGCCTCAACTGAGAACGGTCACTTCTAACCCACAGGAAACAGTCCCAACACAACTCTGAAATGTTTGTAAAATTAAGAGATGCTGTATTGTGTATGGAAATGTGTGGCTGGGTCCCAGGGAAAACAGTTTTTGGCTTTCAAATATTTAGGACGTCAAAGGTCCAAAGACAACTGGGGCTAGAGGAGGGAGGTATGATATTTCCCTAATCTGGGTTCTCTAAATGACTTAGTTCACTGTGACTCCCTACAGCAAAGCCACACAGACTTCTGCCTTGGCTTCCATTCAGTTTGACAACACTTCAGTACTCTTGACTCTTTTTAATCTCCCTGCCCCCCATTTGGGGAAGCAGCAGGCTAGCCTAACTCAGCATGTAGCTGAGGTTAACCTTGAACTCCATATCCTCCTCCTTCAACTTCCCTAATGCTGGAAATCCAGGCTTGCACCGTTGTGGACCAGGCTCGATCTTTATGCAGTGTTGGGAATGGCACTCAGAGGTGCTGGCATGCCAGGCCCGACTCATGAATTTTTATGGAGTTCCTTGGTTTGGTTTGGTTTAGTTTGGTTTTTTGAGACAGGGTTTCTCTGTGTAGCCCTGGTTGTCCTGGTTGTTCTACAGACCAGACTGGCCTTGAACTCTGAAATCCATAGTGCTGAACCCACTATGATCTTGCTAAATGAACATAGTATCCAACTTCCCTCTAAATTCGCATCTCTGTACCCACAGGGCAGCTCTCAGACCTCATCAGAGAAACTCTTGTAGTGGATGGCAGTTAACGCAAAAAACTCACAGAGAATAAGAGTCTGAGGAGTGCTCAGCCACAAATGGATCATCTGAATCACACTCCCTCCGAGACTCAGGGACCACCATGGGAGAGGAGGCAGATACAAAGAGCCAGAGCGTGGGGAGGACCAGAAGGAAATGGTGTCGTCTGGGCATGACAGAACCGCAGCACCCATGAGCCTAGCAGCTGTGGTTGCACAAGATCAAGCCAGGCTGCATCCTAGCATGGAGAGAGATGTCTCATGAGCCTCACCTTTAGCTCAGGTGCTGTTGGTAGCTGGTGGTTTCTGGGGGAAAGAAAGTCAGTTTCTTTAAGGATGCAGTTCCTGGTCAGCCATTGGATGGCGCCACACAAAAGCATAAGGGGTAGGCACAAATGGGACTCTATGAATTATGTTTTTAAAAAACAAGAGAGAGTAGAAAGTTGAGATGGGTGGGCTTGTTATGAAAGGAGTTAGGAGGAGTGGGGTGGTAAATACAAACCAAATTTACTGATTCAGGAGCCCAGGTATAGCAGACACTGAGACATCAGTGACTGAGGGACAGAAAGGATAGACGCTCCCTTGCCACTGTCACTAACTGGGCAGAGACGGTGACCTTCGGGTTGACAATCCCCAGAACTTCAGAGAGTGTTAGCCCCTTTGAGTACATACATATGGGAGCTTAAAACGTGGGGAGGGATGTGAAATGGAAACTTCTGGTTTCTTTGGAAAGTCAGGTATGTCAAATGATGTTTTGCTGGGACAAACACAGGTGAAGGGATGTTTTCCTAAAGCAGATATATAAAAGAATATTTCACTGAAGCAGACACAGGTAAAAGGATGTTGTTATAGCAAACATGTGGAAGGACCTACGTTGTTCAGAAAGAATATAAATATGACCCACAGACAATGAAAGCTTGAGCATTGGTTTGCTTTGTTCCGTCTCGCAAGATCTCGCTGACAACACGTGTGTATTGGTTCACCTTACATTGCATTGTTGAGCTTTGCTTGTGGTGACTTCACAGAGAGAAACTGGTCAAAGAACTTCTTGTGAGGTTCCTGTGGCTTCTTGCCACTTCAGTGGAGTCAGCCAGTTGGAGAGCCTTGCAGTTTCTTCTGGATTGAGTTGCCCTTGCTGGTTCCTGTGTGGTATCTGCCCAGTGGCCTGAACTGCAGCTGCTGGTTCCTGTGTGATGTCTGCCCAGTGGCCTGAACTGCAGCTGTTGGTTCCTGTGTGGTGTCTGCCCAGTGGCCTGAACTGCAGCTGGTGGTTCCTGTGTGGTATTTGCCTGGTGGCCTGAACTTCAGCTGTTGGTTCCTGTGTGGTGTCTGCCCAGTGGCCTGAACTGCAGCTGCTGGCTTATATTTGGTGTTTACTAGTAGACTGCACTGAGAACAACTAAGGTTGGAATCGCCTCAGAGAACTATTTCTAAACAGGTCCACTTCCCCATATCCTAATAGCCTTTCTGTTTGTTTGTTTGTTTGTTTGTTTGTTTAATGTATTTTAATAGCAAACTTAAGGAACAGCACAGAAGACAGACAACATTAAAAACATGTACTTGTATGTAGGGCAACTAAGTTAGAAAAGTATAGTGAATGGATGGAATCTACTGTGTGATAAAAATGCTACAAACACCATTTAGTTGCCATCAATAAGAAATTTACTTATTTTTTTAAAAATCCAAATGCTGGCATTGTCCAGAAAATTTTAACAGGTTTATTTATAATTGCTACAAAGTTGAACTGTTGAAATGTGTTCACTGAAACATTTTGCTTGCATTAATGCTTTACATCTTGCACTTATATTAAAAATTCACACACAAATGAACATGAAGAAACTGCCAATACCTGATTCTGTCCCCTATGTTTCCACTCGCAATCATATACTTAGGTACCTTTGACCCCATGGAAAAAATATCTAACATTCAGAACTACTGATAACAGGAAGAAGAGGGAAAAAAATTTTTTAAGAATGAAATATTTCCCCTCATAGTGGACTCTTAAGCACATTCTCCACGTATGCTAGCTAGCTGGATATCTTTTGGCATAATTGTTACACGTTTGGCATGGATAGCACACAGATTGGTATCTTCAAAAAGGCCAACCAGATAGGTCTCACTTGCCTCCTGCAAAGCACCAATAGCTGAACTCTGAAAGCGCAGATCTGTTTTGAAGTCCTGAGCAATTTCTCGCACCAGACACTGAAAGGGGAGCTTGCGGATCAGAAGTTCAAGGGACTTCTGATAGCATCTGATTTCAGGGTGTGCCACAGAACCAGGCCTGTAACGATGAGGTTTCTTCACCCCTCCAGTAGAGGGCGCACTCTTGCAAGCAGCTTTTGTAGCCAGTTGTTTCCTGGGTGCTTTACAGTTGTTTCCGGTGGATTTGTGGGCAGTCTGCTTTGTACGAGCCATGGTATGGACACCTCCTTACTTACCCCCTCCTTCTCCTTCGGCTGGAGCTCGGCAAGAGAGAGGCGGCGCTGGCGTTGAAGAGCGGCGGCTGCGGGACGAAGGCTGCGAACACCCTAATAACCTTTCTTTTCCACTACCTCTGGTGGGTGGTGGGCCAGAGGAGAGGTTGAACTCTTATTAAAGTAGGTTAAGAAAAATATATGCCTACAGGGGTGTGTTGCTTGCACAGTCTGAAATTTGAGCTTGTTGCCTCTCCCTTCTGCTCATAGACTGAGCTGGTCTGAAGGCTAAGACTGAAGTGTAACAATGTCAGGTTCAAAGAATATTCCAGCTCCCCTAATTCCAAAAGGCAGTCCAAATATCCACAATGAGCTCAACCTGGGCTATAGGAGGATATCTAGAGGCTAGATAGAAGCCAGCATTCCTCAGGAACTTGGGGAACACCTTCCCTCCACCAAAAGCAATCAGTTCCCTTTGCTCTGGAAGAAGGGACATCAATGGCACCTATCAGCTCATCAAAGCCCATGCTGGCCTCCAGACTCCCTCGGTGTCACAAGTACCCGGGACACATTCCAGAGTCCATGCTAGCATCCTAGCCCTTCTCATTTCTTGGGCTATATAAGCAACCTCATCCAGTGAGTTGCTGGGAGACACCCAGCTTCCCTAAAGAGCCAGCAAAGGCTTCTCTCCAATGGTCTTCACTTGTCTTCTGTTGTGAAAGTTGAGATTGTAACACAAAGAGGCAAAAAAAAAAAAAAATGACAGCAGAGAGCAACGGAAACAGTCGAGGTGGGTGCCGGCAACTGAGCGGTCATCAAGCCAAGCTGGAAGAGAAGTTTCGGAACCAGGAAGAAGCCAGGGCAAGAGAAAGGAGAGGCTAGAGAGGGTGGATCCAGACAGAGGCGGATAAAGGAGCCTAGTGTGGTAGCTAAGTCTGTAATCCTGGAAATTGGGAGGTGGGGATAGAAAGCTCAGGAGTTCCAGGTCAACCTCAGCTATATAGCAAGTTCAAGGCCAACCTGGGTTATGTAAGTCCCAACCACACAGATAAAATAAAATAAAATGAAAACAATAAACGGGTTTAAAGACCCAGAAAACAGAAACTGCAGGCCCTACTTAGCAGAAGTGTTCCAAAGAACAAAGGAGCAAGGGTCTCAGACCTCAGGATGAGAACTGTTAATTCTGGCTACTGTCAAGGGGGATCTTTTCAGGTACCCGAGGCCCTAACCAGACTGTAACACTAGAGGGCGCCATGCTCTTCTGCTTCACATGCACACTGCCAGCTGTTTGGACATCCTGAGGACAGACTGGTTAGCACTTGAGGACTTTGTCCTCACCGCCTGGGCTTTATATGGTGGGTCGAGCAAAAGAGCCCTCAGCCAGCTGAGTGAGGACAGCAGAAGCAACAGATGTCTTTCCTAACTGCCTCCCCTGGTCATGTGACCCTGCACAGGCTCTGCTTCTGGCCTTCGAGAACTAGAGGGACAATGGCAAGTTCTGGGTCTCCACACGCTGCACTGATGTTTTACCTCCATTAATGACATATACAAAGGTGTTCACAGCCACTTTCTGGTGAGCACCCAAAAGGGAACTGCCTCTTGTGCTGGTTAGGTTCCTACTGTTTGCTTGTTTTTGTTTATTTGTTGGTTTGCTTGTTGTGTGTTCAACTTGACACAAACCTAGTTGTATCTGGGAAGAGAGAATCTCAACTAAGGAACTGCCTCCATCAGACTGGCTTCTAGACAAGTCTTTAGGACATTTTCTTGGTTGATGATTGATGTAAGAGCATCCAGCCCACTGTGGCAGGCGCCATGCCTGGGCAGTTAAACCTGGTCTGTATTAAGTCAGCTGACTGTGAGCCTGAAAACAAGCCAGTGATCATGGTCCGTCCATGGTCTCTGCTTTGGTTCCCACCTCCAGGTTGCTGCCCTGCTTGAGTTCCTGCCCTGGCTTCCCTCAGTGATCAGGATGAGTGAGCCAGATATAAATGCTTTTCCCCACTCCTTTGCGTTTGGTCCTGGTCTTTATCACAGCAAGAGAAAGCAAACTAGGACACCCCAGGCTTGTACCAACTGGAGCAGGGACTGCATATGATCTGTCTGTTCTAAATGATAGAAGACAACTGGGCAAGGGAAACTTGCACTCATGAGGGAAGCTCTCCCTCACACAGAATATGGTGTATCGTTTTCCAAACATTCCAAATAGAAGAGGCCAAACTTCCTCAGAGTGGGAGAAAGAACAGGCCACTGTGGGGACAGGAGCCTTACCCCTGCATGACAGAGATGTGGGAGAAACCAGGCAGAGGAAGATACACTTACAGGATGTGCTAGGCAAGGTCGCTGTCTGTACTGCAGAGGCTCAGCTGTGCTGGCTGCCCCCTAAAGACAAATCATTTCAGGGACTCAGAGTCTTGCACTTGCACAAGTGGAGGAGAAAGTACACAAGAGTGTATGCATCCCATGCCCTCGAAGAGGCAACCCTCCAGTCTCTGTCCAATGGGGCTCTGCCTTCTCCCAGCACGATCGCTTTTACAGGTTCCCTGGCTGGTCCAGTGGGTAGTGACACAGGTCATGAAACTTCCTCCAGTGTCCATCTGCTGAGCCTTCTGTTCTCTCGTGGACTGGAAGACAAGCAAATCTTTGTCTGAGCTGGTCCCAGCAGCGCCTGGCATCTCCCCCTCCTGACGCTTCTCTTGGAGCTCAGGATAGAGTTAGGACCATGTGGTTCTATGACTGTACCATCCCTTCTAGTCCTCTGTGGCCAATGTGGCTGGACTCTGGGGACTTCTGATGTTGAGCAGGTGTGCTGCACAGTTGACACCCATCTGCTGAGGGACTTCCAAATGAGCCTGAGTTTGGGATTTTGCTCCCAAGTCAAACAGGGCTCAACTTGGAGTATTTCCTAACTCCGTTGGATTGCCTTGAAAATACTGAATAGGTGAAGGCCAAAGGCCCCTGGGCAAGGCAGCAGAATCACTATGTACTCCACATTTTCTAGCACACTGCACTGACAGCCTGCCTCTGATTACTTCCCACAACCTGAACATGTTCCAGCAGCCATGTATGATATTGGGCTGGACCACAGCCCAGCTGACATAGTCTAGAAATGTCCTTAAAGCTGAACAGACACCTCCCTCCTCTACCCCACCGACTTTCCATCCCCTCTTATCGGGAGGTGCCACCAGTTTCTTAGTGAATTTGGAGGGCTCAGACAGGGTGTCCCATCAAGGCTTCTATCTGTACAGATATGAAACAGAAGGAGTCCTATGGTGGTTTGAGTGAGAATGGTCCCCACAGGCTCAAATGTTTGTTTGATCCTTAGTGGGACTGGTTGAAAAGGATTAGAAGGATTAGGAGGTGTGGTTTTGTTGAAGTAGGTGTGTCCTTGCTGGCAGACGTATGTCTCTGGGTATGGGTTTCAAAAGCCCACACTAGGCTCAGTGCCCCACCCCCATGCCTGCTGCTACAGAATAGAGTTTAAAGCTCTCAACTCCCCACTATGATGTTCATGGACTCTGAGACTGTAAGCAAGACCCCAATTAAGTGCTGTCTTTTGTTGGGAGCCGCGCCCACATTCGCCGTTACAAGATGGCGCTGACAGCTGTGTTCTAAGTGGTAAACAAATAATCTGCGCATGTGCCAAGGGTATCTTATGACTACTTGTGCTCTGCCTTCCCCGTGACGTCAACTCGGCCGATGGGCTGCAGCCAATCAGGGAGTGACACGTCGGAGGCGAAGGAGAATGCTCCTTAAGAGGGACGGGGTTTCGTCTTTTCTCTCTCTTGCTTTTCTCTCTCTCTTGCTTCTTGCTCTCTTGCTTCCTGCACCCTGGCTCCTGAAGATGTAAGAATAAAGCTTTGCCGCAGAAGATTCTGGTCTGTGGTGTTCTTCCTGGCCGGTCGTGAGAACGCGTCTAATAACAATTGGTGCCGAA
The DNA here is from genome assembly GCF_000001635.26 of Mus musculus. NCBI lineage: Eukaryota > Metazoa > Chordata > Mammalia > Rodentia > Muridae > Mus > Mus musculus. The sequence goes on from NC_000077.6 coordinate 61,420,749, forward strand.
TTCCGGGACGAGAAAAAAAACTCGGGACTGGCGCAAGGAGGATCCCTCATTCCGGAACCAGAACTGCGGATCACGTTTATAAAGGTTCCCGTAACACAGACTGTTGAGAAGGATTCAACTGCCGAATTCAGAACTCATCAGCTGGGGAACGACGGTGATAAAGGTTCCCGTAAAGCAGACTGTTAAGAAGGATTCAACTGTATGAATTCAGAACTTTTCAGCTGGGGAACGGCGGTAACCCGTAAGTATAGCTTTACAAGATAAGTCTGATCTTGAACTTTCTAACGAAATTCAAGACAGTCTATCAGAAGTAAAGTGGAAAATGTTTGGCCTTGAATTTTTTCTGGTGTTAGGAGCCCTTTTGTTCCTTTTCACATGTTATCAAGTGATTAAGATAGGGCTGAAAATTCTAGAGGAAATTCAGGGCAGTCTATCAGAAGTAAAGCGGGGAGAGAGAGTAGGAGCAAGGAGAAACGGTAAGTATACAGGCCTTTCCAAGGGTCTTGAACCCGAGGAAAAGTTTAGGTCAGGTAAGAATACCTGGAGAGAGATTAGAAGAAAAAGAGGAAAAAGGGAAAAGAAGAAAGATCAATTAGCGGAGGTCTCTAGGAAAAGGAGCCTGTGCTCATCGCTGGATGGGCTCGGGGAGCCAGCTCTTAGTAGCTCTGAAGCAGGTGAAGAATTCTCCTCTGAGGAAACAGACTGGGAGGAAGAAGCAGCCCATTACCAGCCAGCTAATTGGTCAAGAAAAAAGCCAAAAGCGGCTGGCGAAGGCCAGTTTGCTAATTGGCCTCAGGGCAATCGGCTACCAGGTGCACTCCCGCCCTATGCGGAGTCCCCGCCCTGCGTAGTGCGTCAGCCCGTAGTGCGTCAGCAATGCGCAGAGAGGCAGTGCGCAGAGAGGCAGTGCGCAGACTCATTCATTCCCCGAGAGGAACAAAGGAAAATAGAACAGGCATTTCCAGTCTTTGAAGGAGCCGAGGGTGGGCGTGTCCACGCTCCGGTAGAATATGTGCAGATTAAAGAAATTGCTGAGTCGGTTCGTAAATACGGAACCAATGCTAATTTTACCTTGGTGCAGTTAGACAGGCTCGCTGGCATGGCACTAACTCCTGCTGACTGGCAAACGGTTGTAAAAGCCGCTCTCCCTAGTATGGGCAAATACATGGAATGGAAAGCGCTTTGGCACGAAGCTGCACAAGCGCAGGCCCGAGCAAACGCAGCTGCTTTGACTCCAGAGCAGAGAGATTGGACTTTTGACTTGTTAACGGGTCAGGGAGCTTATTCTGCTGATCAGACAAACTACCATTGGGGAGCTTATGCCCAGATTTCTTCCACGGCTATTAGGGCCTGGAAGGCGCTCTCTCGAGCAGGTGAAACCACTGGTCAGTTAACAAAGATAATCCAGGGACCTCAGGAATCCTTCTCAGATTTTGTGGCCAGAATGACAGAGGCAGCAGAGCGTATTTTTGGAGAGTCAGAGCAAGCTGCGCCTCTAATAGAACAGCTAATCTATGAGCAAGCCACAAAGGAGTGCCGAGCGGCCATAGCCCCAAGAAAGAACAAAGGCTTACAAGACTGGCTCAGGGTCTGTCGAGAGCTTGGGGGACCTCTCAGCAATGCAGGTTTAGCGGCTGCCATCCTTCAATCCCAAAACCGCTCCATGGGCAGAAATAATCAGAGGACATGTTTTAACTGCGGAAAGCCTGGGCATTTTAAGAAAGATTGCAGAGCTCCAGATAAACAGGGAGGGACTCTCACTCTTTGCTCTAAGTGTGGCAAGGGTTATCATAGAGCTGACCAGTGTCGCTCTGTGAGGGATATAAAGGGCAGAGTCCTTCCCCCACCTGATAGTCAATCAACTGATGTGCCAAAAAACGGGTCATCGGGCCCTCGGTCCCAGGGCCCTCAAAGATATGGGAACCGGTTTGTCAGGACCCAGGAAGCAGTCAGAGAGGCGACCCAGGAAGACCCACAAGGGTGGACCTGCGTGCCGCCTCCGACTTCCTACTAATGCCTCAAATGAGTATTCAGCCGGTGCCGGTGGAGCCTATACCATCCTTGCCCCCGGGAACCATGGGCCTTATTCTCGGCCGGGGTTCACTCACCTTGCAGGGCTTAGTAGTCCACCCTGGAGTTATGGATTGTCAACATTCCCCTGAAATACAGGTCCTGTGCTCAAGCCCTAAGGGCGTTTTTTCTATTAGTAAAGGAGATAGGATAGCTCAGCTGCTGCTCCTCCCTGATAATACCAGGGAGAAATCTGCAGGACCTGAGATAAAGAAAATGGGCTCCTCAGGAAATGATTCTGCCTATTTGGTTGTATCTTTAAATGATAGACCTAAGCTCCGCCTTAAGATCAACGGAAAAGAGTTTGAAGGCATCCTTGATACCGGAGCAGATAAAAGTATAATTTCTACACATTGGTGGCCCAAAGCATGGCCCACCACAGAGTCATCTCATTCATTACAGGGCCTAGGATATCAATCATGTCCCACTATAAGCTCCGTTGCCTTGACGTGGGAATCCTCTGAAGGGCAGCAAGGGAAATTCATACCTTATGTGCTCCCACTCCCGGTTAACCTCTGGGGAAGGGATATTATGCAGCATTTGGGCCTTATTTTGTCCAATGAAAACGCCCCATCGGGAGGGTATTCAGCTAAAGCAAAAAATATCATGGCAAAGATGGGTTATAAAGAAGGAAAAGGGTTAGGACATCAAGAACAGGGAAGGATAGAGCCCATCTCACCTAATGGAAACCAAGACAGACAGGGTCTGGGTTTTCCTTAGCGGCCATTGGGGCAGCACGACCCATACCATGGAAAACAGGGGACCCAGTGTGGGTTCCTCAATGGCACCTATCCTCTGAAAAACTAGAAGCTGTGATTCAACTGGTAGAGGAACAATTAAAATTAGGCCATATTGAACCCTCTACCTCACCTTGGAATACTCCAATTTTTGTAATTAAGAAAAAGTCAGGAAAGTGGAGACTGCTCCATGACCTCAGAGCCATTAATGAGCAAATGAACTTATTTGGCCCAGTACAGAGGGGTCTCCCTGTACTTTCCGCCTTACCACGTGGCTGGAATTTAATTATTATAGATATTAAAGATTGTTTCTTTTCTATACCTTTGTGTCCAAGAGATAGGCCCAGATTTGCCTTTACCATCCCCTCTATTAATCACATGGAACCTGATAAGAGGTATCAATGGAAGGTCTTACCACAGGGAATGTCCAATAGTCCTACTATGTGTCAACTTTATGTGCAAGAAGCTCTTTTGCCAGTGAGGGAACAATTCCCCTCTTTAATTTTGCTCCTTTACATGGATGACATCCTCCTGTGCCATAAAGACCTTACCATGCTACAAAAGGCATATCCTTTTCTACTTAAAACTTTAAGTCAGTGGGGTTTACAGATAGCCACAGAAAAGGTCCAAATTTCTGATACAGGACAATTCTTGGGCTCTGTGGTGTCCCCAGATAAGATTGTGCCCCAAAAGGTAGAGATAAGAAGAGATCACCTCCATACCTTAAATGATTTTCAAAAGCTGTTGGGAGATATTAATTGGCTCAGACCTTTTTTAAAGATTCCTTCCGCTGAGTTAAGGCCTTTGTTTAGTATTTTAGAAGGAGATCCTCATATCTCCTCCCCTAGGACTCTTACTCTAGCTGCTAACCAGGCCTTACAAAAAGTGGAAAAGGCCTTACAGAATGCACAATTACAACGTATTGAGGATTCGCAGCCTTTCAGTTTGTGTGTCTTTAAGACAGCACAATTGCCAACTGCAGTTTTGTGGCAGAATGGGCCATTGTTGTGGATCCATCCAAACGTATCCCCAGCTAAAATAATAGATTGGTATCCTGATGCAATTGCACAGCTTGCCCTTAAAGGCCTAAAAGCAGCAATCACCCACTTTGGGCAAAGTCCATATCTTTTAATTGTACCTTATACCGCTGCACAGGTTCAAACCTTGGCAGCCACATCTAATGATTGGGCAGTTTTAGTTACCTCCTTTTCAGGAAAAATAGATAACCATTATCCAAAACATCCAATCTTACAGTTTGCCCAAAATCAATCTGTTGTGTTTCCACAAATAACAGTAAGAAACCCACTTAAAAATGGGATTGTGGTATATACTGATGGATCAAAAACTGGCATAGGTGCCTATGTGGCTAATGGTAAAGTGGTATCCAAACAGTATAATGAAAATTCACCTCAAGTGGTAGAATGTTTAGTGGTCTTAGAAGTTTTAAAAACCTTTTTAAAACCCCTTAATATTGTGTCAGATTCCTATTATGTGGTTAATGCAGTAAATCTTTTAGAAGTGGCTGGAGTGATTAAGCCTTCCAGTAGAGTTGCCAATATTTTTCAGCAGATACAATTAGTTTTGTTATCTAGAAGATCTCCTGTTTATATTACTCATGTTAGAGCCCATTCAGGCCTACCTGGCCCCATGGCTCTGGGAAATGATTTGGCAGATAAGGCCACTAAAGTGGTGGCTGCTGCCCTATCATCCCCGGTAGAGGCTGCAAGAAATTTTCATAACAATTTTCATGTGACGGCTGAAACATTACGCAGTCGTTTCTCCTTGACAAGAAAAGAAGCCCGTGACATTGTTACTCAATGTCAAAGCTGCTGTGAGTTCTTGCCAGTTCCTCATGTGGGAATTAATCCACGCGGTATTCGACCTCTACAGGTCTGGCAAATGGATGTTACACATGTTTCTTCCTTTGGAAAACTTCAATATCTCCATGTGTCCATTGACACATGTTCTGGCATCATGTTTGCTTCTCCGTTAACCGGAGAAAAAGCCTCACATGTGATTCAACATTGCCTTGAGGCATGGAGTGCTTGGGGGAAACCCAGACTCCTTAAGACTGATAATGGACCAGCTTATACGTCTCAAAAATTCCAACAGTTCTGCCGTCAGATGGACGTGACCCACCTGACTGGACTTCCATACAACCCTCAAGGACAGGGTATTGTTGAGCGTGCGCATCGCACCCTCAAAGCCTATCTTATAAAACAGAAGAGGGGAACTTTTGAGGAGACTGTACCCCGAGCACCAAGAGTGTCGGTGTCTTTGGCACTCTTTACACTCAATTTTTTAAATATTGATGCTCATGGCCATACTGCGGCTGAACGTCATTGTTCAGAGCCAGATAGGCCCAATGAGATGGTTAAATGGAAAAATGTCCTTGATAATAAATGGTATGGCCCGGATCCTATTTTGATAAGATCCAGGGGAGCTATCTGTGTTTTCCCACAGAATGAAGACAACCCATTTTGGTTACCAGAAAGACTCACCCGAAAAATCCAGACTGACCAAGGGAATACTAATGTCCCTCGTCTTGGTGATGTCCAGGGCGTCAATAATAAAGAGAGAGCAGCGTTGGGGGATAATGTCGACATTTCCACTCCCAATGACGGTGATGTATAATGCTCAAGTATTCTCCTGCTTTTTTACCACTAACTAGGAACTGGGTTTGGCCTTAATTCAGACAGCCTTGGCTCTGTCTGGACAGGTCCAGATGACTGACACCATTAACACTTTGTCAGCCTCAGTGACTACAGTCATAGATGAACAGGCCTCAGCTAATGTCAAGATACAGAGAGGTCTCATGCTGGTTAATCAACTCATAGATCTTGTCCAGATACAACTAGGTGTATTATGACAAATAACTCAGCTGGGATGTGAACAAAAGTTTCCGGAATTGTGTGTTATTTCCATTCAGTATGTTAAATTTACTAGGGCAGCTAATTTGTCAAAAAGTCTTTTTCAGTATATGTTACAGAATTGGATGGCTGAATTTGAACAGATCCTTCGGGAATTGAGACTTCAGGTCAACTCCACGCGCTTGGACCTGTCGCTGACCAAAGGATTACCCAATTGGATCTCCTCAGCATTTTCTTTCTTTAAAAAATGGGTGGGATTAATATTATTTGGAGATACACTTTGCTGTGGATTAGTGTTGCTTCTTTGATTGGTCTGTAAGCTTAAGGCCCAAACTAGGAGAGACAAGGTGGTTATTGCCTAGGCGCTTGCAGCACTAGAACATGGAGCTCCCCCTGATATATGGTTATCTATGCTTAGGCAATAGGTCGCTGGCCACTCAGCTCTTATATCCCACGAGGCTAGTCTCATTGCACGGGATAGAGTGAGTGTGCTTCAGCAGCCCGAGAGAGTTGCAAGGCTAAGCACTGCAATGGAAAGGCTCTGCGGCATATATGAGCCTATTCTAGGGAGACATGTCATCTTTCATGAAGGTTCAGTGTCCTAGTTCCCTTCCCCCAGGCAAAACGACACGGGAGCAGGTCAGGGTTGCTCTGGGTAAAAGCCTGTGAGCCTAAGAGCTAATCCTGTACATGGCTCCTTTGCCTACACACTGGGGATTTGACCTCTATCTCCACTCTCATTAATATGGGTGGCCTATTTGCTCTTATTAAAAGGATAGGGGGAGATGTTGGGAGCCGCGCCCACATTCGCCGTTACAAGATGGCGCTGACAGCTGTGTTCTAAGTGGTAAACAAATAATCTGCGCATGTGCCAAGGGTATCTTATGACTACTTGTGCTCTGCCTTCCCCGTGACGTCAACTCGGCCGATGGGCTGCAGCCAATCAGGGAGTGACACGTCGGAGGCGAAGGAGAATGCTCCTTAAGAGGGACGGGGTTTCGTCTTTTCTCTCTCTTGCTTTTCTCTCTCTCTTGCTTCTTGCTCTCTTGCTTCCTGCACCCTGGCTCCTGAAGATGTAAGAATAAAGCTTTGCCGCAGAAGATTCTGGTCTGTGGTGTTCTTCCTGGCCGGTCGTGAGAACGCGTCTAATAACAGTCTTTTATAAGAGTTGCCTTGGTCATGGTGTCTTTTCACAGCAAAAGTAACTAAGAAAGGTTCCTAAGCCCAGTGTAGTCTTCTCCAGAGAGCAGCAAAGGCATAGACCCCCTCGGAAGCCCAATCCTTTACACACCGAGCATGGTTCCCATGGTGACGTGTGTATTAGTCAGGGTTTGCTAGAGAAGCACAATTTATAGAATGAATCTATACATAGGGAAAGAAAAGGGATTACACAGAATGGCTTACAGACTGTGGTCCCACTAGTCCAATAATGGCTGTCTGCGATCTAGTAGCCCATGAGGCTGGATGTCTCAGCTGATCTTCAGCATTCCTTGGAATCACGTAGAAGTCAGCTCTAACGCCAGTGAAGAAATGAATGTGCTGGTGAGAGCAGGCAGAGGGAGCAAACTTCCTTCTGTGTTTATAGCCTGCCAGAAGGTGTGGCCCAGATTAAAGGTGGATCTTCGCATCTCAAAGGATCTGGGTTAAAGATACATCTTCCTATCTCAACGATCCAGATTAAAAGTGGGTCTTCCCACTTCAAATGATTATATATATATATATCACAGGTGTGCCCAGCCATTTTGGGTTTTAGTTAATTCCAGATGTAGTCAAGTTGACAACCAAGATTAGCCATCACAACAGGGAACAAGCTGAGATTTTTCTATTAAGTTTTTTTTTTCATTTCTAAAAACTGTGTGTGTGTGTGTGTGTGTGTGTGTGTGTGTGTGTGTGTGTTTTGTCTACATATATGTCTGTTCTATGCACCGTATGTGGTCAGTGCCCCCCAAGAAATTAGAAGAGGATACCAGATCCCCTGGGACTGGAGTTACTGACAATTGTGAGCTGCCATGTAGCTGCTGGGAATTGAACCAAAGGCCTCTGTCAGGAGCAGCCAGTGCTTTTAAGGGATGAGCCACCTGCCCCCATCTTTCTTTTCTTCTTCATGCTGGAGGTAGGAGGTCCCCCCCCCCATCTCCAACCACCTAAGAGCATGTTCCCTCTCTAAACTACACCCAGCCTCTTTCCTATTTCCTTCACATATTTCGAGTTGCAGGGTAGGGGGGCTCTTGCCTCCTTGGAAGTCCCAATCTGCTCATGTCCATCTTAGAAATCCCTGTTATTAAAACACAGAAAATGCCATCTCTGAATTTGCTCATTATTGGCAAATTGTCCAGAATAGAGTTGTACAAAATCTAATTTTTTAAAAAAATGAAGCTGGAATGGTGAATTTGTCCTTGTCATTGTGACTGTCCTTTTATCAGGGCTGAGCCTTCACTTCAGTGTCACACTTCCCTGAGTTTAAGTGACTGCCCACTCTGAGCCAGCACAGCCTGGGGCAGAGCACTGTGAGCAGATGTCCCTTTAAACTGCAACTTCCCTGGTGATGCTGGGACTCTGAGAAGCTGTGTTGTCTTCTGCTAAGGTAGAGCCTTGTTGTGGGAAGAAGAGATGGAGAGAACCTCAGAGGCTGATCAGTAGTTTGCTACCCACAAAACTCTCAGCCTTTTGTGGTGATGATGTGAATGTATCTGCCCCTTAGATACTTTCTTCCACTCTCACCACAAGGATGAAAAACAGCCAAAGAGGAGGGTGGTGTCATGAGCTCCCCCGAGACAAACTGGCCTCAAACCTGTATCTTACATAGGAAAAATGTTTCTTCAAATATAAAAAAGAGACTTCTTTTTAAACACCATCCCCAAGGCTGGGCATTGAGCTCAGACAAAGAACTTGCCAGGCAAGCATGTGGATCCAAGTTCGAATTCCCAGAACCGCAAGAGGTTGGACCCTGTAGTCCCAGCATTCTACGGGAGGTTGGAGGTAGAGACCAGAGAATCCCCAGGAGCTTGTGGGTCATCAGAAAGCCAAGGCCCTGTCTCCAAACCGTGAAAACAAAACAAAACGAAACAACCAGTGCTGGAGAGACGACTCAGTAGCACTGACTACTCTTCCAGAGGACCAGGGTTTGATTCCTAGCACCTACATGGTGGCTCAGAACTGTCTGAAACTCTAGTTCCATGGGATCTGACATCTTCAAACAGACACATGTAGGCAAAAATGCCAGTCCTCAAGTGCCATCCTCCAACCTACACATCTGTGTCATGGCACACTCATGCCCTTATTCACACTTATACAGACACATGTACACATGTATGTGACACACACACACACACACACACACACACACCATCTTTTTAATTAGCAGAAAATCACCAGACCTCACACCTTTCCAGCAACAGAAGAAAGATCCTATTCCATCCCCTGATTTGGGACAGCCTGGATCTCTCTTGACAGCACTGTCCCTTTGTACCCTCATTTGCTTCTCTTCTTAACTGAAAGGCTCACTCTGTCTGCCCCAGTTTTACTTCATTGTCACTGAGACAAAAGTGTCCACACGCCTGCATCACCGTAGACAGTTGCCTATTGCAGCAGGAGTGGGCTCCAAGGCCACATACATTGAGATTCCCTGTGAACTCTTTGTCCTTTTAAGACATAGATAGTAAATCAGGATGAAACTGAGCGTGATGTACAAGTAGGAAAACCAGAGGAAGCTGGAGAAGGCTGGGGATGCTAGGGAATCCATGTGCAAAAGCGAAGGAAGTGCCTGTGGGCTCAGGAGCCAGGCTCTGCTGACTGCAGGAGATTAGAACACGCTGCTGCAGTCTTTTCTGCCAATGCTGAAAGGGTTATTTTGAGAGCAGCTGTTAAAAAAAAAATCCTTTGAGAAAGTAATTTACATCTGTAAAGGAATTACTGGGTACCAGCATCCTCAGGAAGAGCAAGAGATGGTACATCACACATAGCATCTTGATGTGTGGACTCCTTAACACCAGGCATGTGAGAACACCAGGCATGCGAGGCTTTCTCTAAGCAATGTCTACCTGCCTGAAGCCACCTAAAGGAACTCTCTGTCCTGAACCACCTTCTCAGGAACATTATCAGCCAGGGAAGACTAACACAGACCACAGGAGAGATTGGTCTTCTGGTTACCAGATACAGTGTGGGTGACTCTGGGACTCACCTAGACAGAAAAGCCTTGACCTACCTCCAGAGGTCAGAGAGGAGAAAGAAGGCTCATTTCAAGTGGACTCCCTTCCCAAAGCACCTAGAGGGTGAGTTCACTGAAAGCAGATTTCTGTTCTCAGAAGGCTCCAAACTGGCCATGGGTGGTCACACTTGGCTTTCACAGTCTACAGAACAGGGTGGCACAGAGTGCCATTTGCTATTTGGGGAAGCTTCCCAAATGAGAGTCACAAGCCTTTCTTTTATGGTGATTTATTTCCTTTAGCATAATGTCCCTAAGTATCGCCCACTCGGCATGTGACAGAGCCCCCCTTTCTGAAGGCTGAGTGACATTCTACTGCACGTTGGTTTACCACCCTTGCTGTTAGTGGACATCAGGGCTGCCTCCCCTTTGGTGACAGCACTTAGCACGGCTGTGCATAGACTCTCAGAGGGTCTGACTCCAAAGCTTTTAGGTACATGACCAGATGGATAATACGTGGCTCTATTTTTGGTTTTGAGGTGCCTCCTACTGCTTTCTACACTGCTGCCCAATTTTACATTCGTGCTAACAGCCAAGTCTTATGGAAAACTTTTATCTCAGATCCGTTACCCACAAAGTGAAGGTAGAATAGAATGGTTAGGTTGTACTTTTATCTCACTGATGAATAATTTAGATATTTCTTACATCGGATCACTAATGTTGCTTCTTTAGCTACTAAGAATATCAGCCCAGGGGCTGGAGCAATATCAGTGATTAAGAGCACCGGCTGTGCTTACAGAGGGCCCAGGTTCAATTCCCAGCACCTTCATGGCAGCTCACAACCATTTGTAATTCCAGTTGCAGGGGATCTGTTGCCTTCTTCAGACCTGTAACAAGGTACCTGTAGTGGAATTATAGTAGAATCATTGTATGTAGTGTAGACATCAGAGCAAGTAGTTGTTTTTCTGAAGGAGCTTGACAAGCCTGTGGGGAGTGGTTCTGATGCTAAGGTCCTGTTCCCCAATTGGTCCCCAGTTTGTCAGTAAAAGAAGCCAGGGGCCAATTGCTGAGCTGAAGGTACAGGTGGGACGTCTGGGTCTCAAGAGGAAGAGGAGACACAAGGAAGGAGTGGAGTGTTTTCTGCCATGCTTTGGAAGAAGAATGCAGCAACCATGTGAGGTCTCGGGGGCAGCTGGGGACTGTGGCCACCACTATAGGCAGGTGGTCATGGATGTTTGGCAGGGACTAAGTGGAACCAGCCACTGAAGTTTAGGGCAGATGAAGAGACAGAGATAATAAATCGGTAAGGGCACACTTTTCCAGGCGACAGCTATCAATGCTGAGCAATTTTGCCAAGAAAGCAAGTTACAAAAGAACATACTCTGTGTGTGTGTGTGTGTGTGTGTGTGTGTGTGTGTGTGTGCGCGCGCGCGCGCGTGCGGGCAGGCCCGCATGTGTGCTGTCTGTCTGTCTGCCTGCTTTCTGTCTGTCTGTCTTTTATCCCAGGATTCAAGGGAAGCTGGGAAGGGGCTGATAGTAAAGCCCACTTCCTGGAGCAAGATGAGTGGGGGCTCCAGAGCACAATCACCTCCCAGAGCTCAAGGTAGTAGCATAAAAACTGCACACAACACAAGCCTTGCATGACCTTGGTCACAGGATGGTCCTGGAACACCTGACATGCCTTGCATTATTGGGTACAGCAAACAGTGTACAGTAAGGACACACATGGCGAAGGCTGATGTTTTCCTTCAGGAAACGCAGAGGTTAGATGAGGGGCTTTGGTATGAGGAGCTCATTTTATCCAAAAACAACTTTTGTGTAACAATCAACAAATATGTTTCAGCCAGGCAGTGGTGGCTCACGCCTTTAATCCCCGAACTCGGGAGGTAGAGGCAGGTGGATTTCTGAGTTCGAGGCCAGCCTGGTCTACAAAATGAGTTCCAGGACAACCAGGGTTACACAGAGAAACCCTGTCTCAAAAAACCTAAATAAATAAGTAACTAAATAAATAACTATGTTTCAGTGTGGTTGCTCCAGCTTCAGCTCACGGGGACTACTCCTTCCTGCGGCCTCAGATCCTGGTTGCATTCTGGAGTGACATTCTTTCTTCAATCAACCCACACAATTCAGAACACCGGCAGGTATCAGACATGTACGTGGTACACAGCCATGCAGGCAAGCAAACCACTCATAGCACATAAATTAAATCTTAAAATATAGCACAAGTTCCTAACTCATCTGTTAATCTAACAACAGAGACATCAGTCCTCAGGAAAAATGTTTTAGAGATATACTCTATTCTACAGACACGCACGTACATGAACACTCATGCAAATGCATATATACACAACATGCATATACAAAATATAGGTAACATTAAACTGTAAAGCTATTATCTTGATTTGAAGTTGGCATTGTGTTAGAACAGGAAACTTTAAAGAGTCCACCAAAATCTTGTTCAAACTTAAAAAATGCACTAAGAATCTGTATAAACTACACCGCTAACATACAAATCTACTATGTTTGCATCTCAAAAAGAGATTTGTACAGTCATTTGTTTTTTGTTTTTTTGAGGCAGACTTTCTCTAGGTAACAGCCCTGGCTGTCCTGAAACTCACTTTGTAGACCAGGATGACCTCAAAATCACAGAGATCCACCTGCCTCTGCCTTAGGAGTACTGGGATTAAAGGCGTGCACCACCACACCTGGTCTATTGTAGTCATCTTTATTATTTCCCAATTGCATTAATTATTAATTAATTAATTAATTAATTGTATGTGTGCAAACATGTTCATGTATTTACATGTGCCATTGGTCAGAGAATTGCCTGTAGAAGTATCACATTTCTTTTTGTCGATATATATATATGTGTGTGTGTGTGTATATATGTATATGTATATGTATATGTATATGTATATGTATATGTATATGTATATGTATATGTATATGTATATATATATTATCCTTGACCTCTAATTTTAGCCTACAAGGCAGAGACAAGAAGATTGCAAGTTCAACAACCTTAGGCATTTTAGCAACTCTGTTTCAAAATAAATAAATAAATAAGTAAATAGATGGTGTGAGTGAGAGGGCTCAGTGAGTAAAGGCATTTTGTTGCCAAGCCTGATGACCTGCGTTTAATCTTTGACACCCACGTGGGAAGAAAGAACTGACTCCATGTGTAGCATGCACATGCCCAAGTTCAGACAGACAGTCAGACAGACAGACAAGCAGATAAGTAGAATGCAAAAAACGGATCTGATGTAGCTAAAGATGTAGATTCTCACTGGTAGAATGCGGGTTTAGGGTAACCAAGGCTCCAGGCTGAATACCAAATACCAAGAGTGCATTCCCCACCCATAACATAAAACAACATGGTAACAACATGAGAGTGGATGTATCAACCAGTGGAGCAGAACAAAGTCTTGACATAAACCCATGGACATGCATCTGATCCCCGACAAGGTGTCAATGACACACGATGGAGAAAGGACAGTCTCTTCAACAAACAGTGCTGGGAACGTAGATATCAAACATTTAGAATGATGGACATGGACTTCCATATTACACCACATGCAAAGAAAGATCAGTGCAAAATGGTTAAAGAATAAGACTCAAAGAAAAGTTAGGAAAAAAATCTTCATGTTATTGAAACGGTCAGCGAGTTTTTAATAATTCATTTTTGTTTTATATGCATTGGTATTTTGCTTGCATGTGTGAAGCACATTGGATCCCCTGGAACTGGAGTTACAGACAGTTGTGAGCAGCTATGTGGGTGCTGGGAATCAAACTCAGATCTTGAAGAGCAAGCAGTGCTCTTAACTGCTGAACCATCTCTCCAGCCTAGGCAGTGAATTTTTGATATGACAAAAGTGTGAGAAACAGACACATGGGACTTTGTCAAAGTAGAAAGCCTCAGTGCAGCGAAGGGAAGAGTCAGCAGCTGGAAATGCAGCCTCTGGAAGAGGAGAAAATATCCACAAGGTCTATAACTAATGAAGGTTTCACATCCACAACCTGTATAGAACTCACAAACTTCAAAACCGGAAACAAACATAGACAACCAGGCAGACATCTTTCCGGCTATTCAAAAGATCAGTGGGTTCATGAAAGAATGTTCAACATCACCAGCCATCGGGGAAACTAGTCAAAAATGACTTACCAATCCACGTGTGGGTATTATATACATATACAAAGAAATCAAGCGTTGGTGAAAACGTGGAGAGAGAGCCATGCACAGTACAGGCTGAAAAGAGAGAATACAGTTGCTACAGAATAGCAAATTGGGTCTCCTAAAAAAAGAATTAAAAATAGAACTACCATATGGCCCAGAAATTCTACTTCTGAGTACTTATTTAAAGGAATTGAAATTAAAATCTAGAAGAGATTATTTGCACCATCATGTTTGTTACAGCTTTATTCACAATAGCCGGCAGGCAGAAGCAACTCATGCAATCTATTCAAAACGCAGTGGCACGTACTGGTGGGATTCATCCAGCTACAAACAAGGACGAAGTGCTGCTGTGTGTGCCTCAGATGGCTCCCAGGGGCACTCTGCTTAGTGAAACCATAATGACAGGAGAGCCAAGGCTGCTTCACTCTGTCTCTGAGGTGTGTAAAGTCAGTGAGATGGAAACCGAACTGTGGTGGGGGAGGGGATTGCAGTGGCTATTGATCTCCCGCAGAGCTTGGTTATAAGGGCTGAAAGAGTAATTGAGACCTACCTTACTGCTCCTACAGCTAGCAATACCGCAGTGCACACTGAAGTCTCATAGAAAGCATCAATACCAACAATTCAAAATAGAAGGACTGTATAATATAATCCACTGTTTTGGGTTGATTTATTTATTTATTTATTTATTTATTTATTTATTTATTTAAGACAGGCTCTCCAGCCCATGCTGACCTTAAACTCCCTAGGTAGCCACCAGTGACTTTGACAGAAACGGTTTTACAGGTTCCTGGGAAATGCTAAAAGCTATCCTTGATTCCCCCAACCATCTCCAGTTCAAGCTGAGCCCAGGCCGTGATCATGGACATGGTCAGTAGGCCTGTCCTTTTGGGATGCTAGGGGCTTCCCTTCATACCTAATGGGGTGAATCAGCAAGATGACAGAATAGGAGATCCCAGCCTTTATTCTTTCATAGAGGCCCAGAATTAACATAGTCTATGGATCCAAATGTCCGTGTTGGAATCCCAGAAACCAGTTAGGAGGCTGCATTGCTCCAGCTTCTTAAGATCACGCCAAGAACAGTATAGAGAAATCATAGGAGGCCTGCTACAGTGACTCAGCAGGGAAAGACTCGCTACCAAGCCTAACAACCTAAGTCTGATTCCCTAAACCTTCGAGGTAGACGGAGAGAACCATCTCCCAGTTTGACATCTGACCTCACATGCATTTTGTGGCAAACCCCTACTCCCTCCTAGCCGCTGCCACCACAGCCAAATAAATGGAGAGAGAGAGAGAGAGAGAGAGGGAGAGAGAGAGAGAGAGAGAGAGAAGTTGGTCAGAAGAGCCATTTTGCTCTATCCACAGCCTCCCCTTTAAGCTAACAATTTTAACCACTCACTTCAATTTGTGGCTTCTCCCTGGGATGGGGGCCCGAGGGGGTTGATGCATGAAAGCCTGCTTTCCAGTTCATCTAAGAACACTAATTGATCAGACATAGTTTGGAAATCTGTGGGCCCTTGAAAGCAAGGATGGGTTCTCACTGTGCCACCTCGGTGCCAACACGTGGCTTCTCCCTTGAAGCATGGATGGACTGTGGATCTAGATGTGTGCAGAGCTGCCCCAGGACCTGGCATGTCACTTAACCTGGGGACCTGAAGGGAACCAGTATTACATGCTGATGAGCTGCTGAGACAGAGAAGAGGGGGGTGGCTTGCTGCTGTAGCACAGAGCCTGCAGTAAAGCACAACTCAAACCAGAAGGAGCCAGAGCTCCTCAGAGGAGCAGAGCGGGGAGGAGAGGGAGAAGGACAGGGAAGAGGAGGGGGAGGAGGGGAGAAGGGGGAGGAGGGAGAAAGGAGAGGGGGGAGGGGAAGGACAGGGAGGAGGGAGGGGGAGGGGAAGGAGAGGGAGGGGGGGGAGGAAAGGGAGGAGGAGGAAAGGAAAGTTTGCAAGAACCAAATGTGATGGATGACGCTGAAGGTAACAGGGTCTTCCAGACATGACAAGGCTCATGTGTATGTAATCTCAGAGACTGTGGCAGCACACACAAGAGACATACAGGTCACAACTCAGCACCAACCGGGGGAAGTGAACAAGGGCTCCCACCCCAGCCAAGAAGCTACCTGCAATTGATAGCCACTGACAAAGGAACATTAGTTTTCACCAATGGAATCTCACTGGGAGTATTAACCACACACCACAGCACAGGCCCCATGCCCAGGAGCAGTTGGCCAACACAAAATGAATTCAAAGAAGTTTTTGTAAACTTTTTTTTCCTTTGGTCTCATTTGCTTTGTTTGGACGTTTTGTTGTCTTATTGTCTTTTGCTTGTTTCTTCTCAGTTTATTGTTTTCTGGGCACTTTTGTGTTTCTTACTGTTTTTGTTTGTGTGTTTGTTTTTTTAAGAGAAGGGGGAAAGAACATAAAGCTGAGTGAGGTAGGAGACGGGAAGGATCTAAAAGGAACTGCAGCAGGGAGCGAGCATGATCAAAATATACTGTGCGAACATCTTTCTCAATTAAAAAAAGATGCAAGAGAGAGATACAAGCTCCTGAAAAGGAGATCACCAACCCCCTCTGACCACAGGAAGAAGCACGTGCTTATGTCCCTGGGATAGGAGAGAAACCACTTAGAAGAAGCAGTGGCGTTTGTGTTTGGTGAGTGGTTTCAGGCATTTAGTCCACAGTAGTCTGGCTGCCTTGTTCATGGGCTGTGACAAAGCAAAACATCAGCATGGAATGGACAGAGCCGAACAAAGCTGCCCCTCACGGAGGCTGTGCTGCAGAGAGAAGAGAATGCCTAGACACAGCCTCCTTTCCTCCACCTACACTATCTCTCCTTCCTCCTCTTCCTTCTCCTCCTCCTCCCTCTCCTCCTCCTCCTTGTCCCCCTTCTCCCCTCCTCCTCCTCTCTCTTCTCCTCCTCCTCCCTCTCCTCCTCCTCCTTCTCCTCCTCCTCCCTCTCCTCCTCCTCCTTCTCCTCCTCCCCCCTATCCTCCTCCTCCTTCTCCTCCTCTTCCTTGCCCACTTCTTCCCCTGTTCCTCCTTCTCCCCCTCCTCCTCCTTGTCTTCCTTCTCATCCTCCTCCCCCTCCTTCTCCTCCTTCTCCTCTTCCTCCTTGCCTTGATTGTAGGTGGGTTCTTGTCTTCCTTGTTCTGAGAAGTCCCTTGCAGGTAGACCCAGAAGTGTGCTTTACTGCCTCACTAGACAATCCCCCACCAAATCAAGACAGGAACATGTGAAAAGGAAAGAAGCTGCAGCCCACCTCTGCTCCCCCAAAGACTTCAGAGAACCCTAGAAACTGGAGAAGACTAATTGGCAAAGATCATCCTCTGTGCAACTATTCAATAAAGACTGAGAGAGGCCGATGCTTTTTCAAATACATAAAACTTAGCAAAATATCCACAAGGTACATGTGCCCACGCAAACATACATGCACATGCACACAAGTCCACAGAATCATGGCCCATTAGAGGGAACAAAATATACCCGGAAGCTGACTCCAAAGAAATATTAATCTATAAACTATTTGACAAAGTATTCAAAATAAATTGTCTTAAAGAAGTGCAACCATTTTATTTTGGTTTGGTTTGTTTTCCCAAGAGAATGCAGACAATTGGACAGCTAAATGGAATCATAAAGTAGGCCAAGACCAAAAAAAAAAAAAAAAAAGAAAGTGTCAATGGGAACCATTAAAAAGAGGCAGATTAGCTCTGGAATGGTAGGATTCGATAACCGAATGGGCACTGTAGGAAGTCACAGCATACTTGTCTGCAATTTAACACTGGTCACTTGGAAAAAGGGGAGATAAAATAATAAAGGAAGTCTAGAAGACTTATGAGACATCATCACATTTATCAACACACATACACACACTCATACACAAACACACTGTCTTTGTCAGGGTTTCTATTCCTGCACAAACATTATGACCAAGAAGCAAGTTGAGGAGGAAAGGGTTTATTCAACTTATACTTTCCACATTGCTGTTCATCACCAAAGGAAGTCAGGACTGGAACTCAAGCAGGGCAGGAAGCAGGAGCTGATGCAGAGGCCATGAAGGAATGTTAAGTACTGGCTTGCTTCCCCTGACTTGTTCAGCTTGCTTTCTGATAGAACCCAAGACTACCAGCCCAGGGATGGCACCACCCACAATGGGCCCTCCCTCCTTGATCACTAGTTGAGAAAATGCCCTACAGCTGGATCACATGGAGACATTTCCTCACCTGAAGTTCCTATCTCTGTGATAACTCCAGTTTGTGTCAAGTTGACACACAAACCAGCCAGTACACACACACACACACACACACACACACACACACACACACACACACACACACACACATGATGCGATTTCCATTAGACAAATGTTGAGAGAACCCTTTCCTTGAGAAATGATAGCTGAAAACTCCACAAATTTGACAAAAGAAGCAGACATCCAAAGTCAAGTTCAAAGACTCCCCCCAGGTTGACCGGAGGAAAGCCACACTAGACACAAAGAAACCTTCAAAACTCCAAAACAAATAACAGAAAATATTACAAGCAGTGTGGAGCAGGCCTCCATCGTGGACCAGGGAGTTCTACTTAGATTACACTGAGTGACTGAGCAGAAACACACTCAGGAGGAAGTGGGTGATTAAGCCAACCGGCTGCTTCAGGAATAGAGCTCCATCCAGTACATTGTGGGAAGAAAACCTGTGTGTGTGTGTGTGTGTGTGTGTGTGTGTGTGTGTGTGTGTGTGTGTGTGTGTTTGGGATTGAACCCAAGACCTTGTGCATGCTAGAAAAGCAATCTATCACTAAACTATGTAACTAACATACAATACTTACTTTAAATGTAAATAGATTAAACTGAAATCAAAAAGCACAGAGTAGCTGAATAGATGTTTTTAAATCGAGATTGAAATATAAGCTGTCTTCCAAAAGACACTCTAACATAAGAACATATTGGAAATGAAAGGACAGAAGTTGATCTGCCATGCAGATGACAAACCCTGAAGAGCAAAGCTCGCCATTCGCAGATGACAAAAAAAAAAAAAAAAAAAAAAATGCTTCAGTCAAAAACCGTCACAGAAATGAACTCAGCATTACGTAACCAAAGTCATCTCACCAGGAAGATGTAGATGATAAATATGTATGCCCAACATCTACGAACTGCAAATGGGAGCACTCAGTGGGAGCACTCATTCTCAGCCCACCCTCTTTGCCCTTCTCAAGGACATTCTCTTTGACCCAACATTCTTGCTTCCACCAACGAGCATAGAAGCCCAAACCTCCATTCACTAATGGGAGAAACTTAAGTTGCTAGGGTGTGGTCTAGGGTTAGATGCTGTATACTTCCATGTGTAATATGACCTGATGCAATTGCTTTGGTCATCATTTAGACAAATACCTGCAGCAGACAGTTGAAATTCATTTTGCCAGGCTTGCAAGATGGTTTGGTGGGTAAAGTGCTAGCTGGGCATGCCTTACAGCTGTGCCGTTTGAGGGGTTCTAGGACCCCCCAGGGGGGAAGAAGACATGGCTGGTAGAAGTGAGTCACTTAGTTGCATGGAAGTGAGATGTTAAGGATGATAGCCTGGCTATACTTCAGATCCCAGCTCTGCTTCCTGATCTGCCAACCTGTGACACACCTCTGCCCCTTACTACAGCCACCATGGACTCTCTGCCTCCCCACAGGGACAGACTGAAACTGGGAGCCCACATAAACCATTCCTTTATTAGGGTGTTTCTGCCAGCCACCTCACCACAGGAATGAGAACAGTGAAGTGGGGCACTTCTCCTCATCACCAACACAGAAGCCGGGACCTGGGACAGAAGCCACATGATGCTCATGAACGCAATAGGAGGCCATCCCAGATGCCAGCACCATGAAGGGCATCGGAGCTCAGCAGCACTGTTCACTAGCATGGCGCATGAGTCAAGACAAGAAGCCAAGGTCTGAAATGGAGTATGACAGTCACCACAAATAGACTCAACCAGCCAAGGACAAAAAAAAAAAAAAAAAAAAAAAAAAACCTGGCTCTACTGAGAACTCATCAAGAACTAGAAGTGATTGCTAATATTTAAATCTGAAGAATTATAAATGCTTTTGAGATTCCAACCTGAATGTTTTTCTACTAAACCTTGAAGCAAAGCACCAATTGATTTAAAACATCTTAGGGTAAAAGAATGTAAGATATCTGTGCTGAGTGTGTTCTGCCACAATGCTTGAGCCCATGGGATTCATGGTGAAGCACTCTGCTATCTTTGCAGCAGCTGGCCCAGGACTCTCAGACCCCGATGAATGTCACATTCACCGTGGCTTTTGCAAAGATTTCCTAAACTTGCCCCCAAGAACTTTCAGCTTTCCCTCTTCTGCATTCTCCACCTACAGACAGCTGATTGGTTGGCATCTTTGATGAGAACAAAAATGCCTCTGAAAATAAAGCCACTCAAGGCCTCAGGGTCCGCAGTATCCAGAATTCACCTGGGCAAAACAGTGATGTTTCTAAATGGCAGGGCAGCCCTCATACTTAAAACCCCAATTTTCCTATGACAAGGAACTTCTGTTCCTTGTCAGAACTACCCCTCACAATGGAAATAATGAATGGACAAGAAAAGCCCTAAGTGACCTCAGCTAGGCCATGAGCTAGCTAACAGTTCTATAGCTTGTCCCCACTCCTTGGTGTTCTCCTCTGAGGAAGGGTTTTAAAGCACCCCCACTATGCCCCACCATGTTGGGCAGGTGGCATTATCCAAGATGTGTTAGAGGCCAGGCGTGGGGGGCTCATGTCTGTAATCTCAGCACCCGGGAGGCCAAAGGATTGTATGAGTTCAGAGCAAGCCTGGGTTACACAATGAGTTCTAATCCTGCTTGGTCTAGAGTGAGGTCCTTTCTCTGACACCCCTCCCTGCTGGTCAATGACAACTCTGAGAGATCCAGAGCCTGTCAGCAGGGTTCCTGACATGCAGGAGTTCTCCGCACAGGGTGCTACGAAAGTATCTTCTCTGCCAGCGTTGCCAGGGACCTGGGGACAAGTGGATTCTATTGAAGCAAACCTGTGGAGGGTAAGAGATTCGGTCTCCTTGTGGTGTGTAGGAAGCCCAGGTGGCCTGGGGGCGCTGTCATTCAGGAATGAGGTAGGTCATGCTGAGTATTCCTGCGCACACCATCCTCTGCATAAGTAGAACAGATGAGTCAGACTCTGCAAATCCATCCGGAGCTCTTCCTGGGAGGCTGCTAACCCTCCTCTGCTAGCCTTGCTAAAGATGAGAGGAGCCCCACAGGCAAGCTTCACACTGTCCTTTGAGCTCTTGTCTGACAGGCTGTGGATATGGGTTGAGACCATGGCCTGTACCCAATTTAGCCCAATTCTCTCATACTGTGTTCGGTGCTTAAAAGGACTTCTCTTTTCCCTGCCAAGCCTGAGATATAAAATCAGAAGGACCTAAAAGGTCCTCCTTGGGAGCCTACTGCCCCATCAACAGACCAGAGATTTCATGGACAGAGAGAGAGGTGCTCTGGAGAAGAGTCAGGCTCTCCCCATATGGGGAGGGCTCCTGTCCGTGTTCTGATGTGACCATCAAAGGAGAAGAAGAAGAATGCGTCTGAGCTCATGCCTTCCACACAAGGCCAGCTCCTCAGGAGCCGGGTTCCCACCAGGACTTCAGCCCTGTATTCTCCAGACTAACTGATACTGGACCATTCTAAAATGGCTATTATTGTCATAGACAGCTTTGGTGGCCTGTGTTAGTTTTTTCATTACCATTACAACTTGACATAACCAACTTGTAAAGAAGAAAGCCTTACTTGGGCTTCCAGCTTCTGAGGCCTCAGCATAAGGTCGGCCCCACTGCTTTGGGGCCCATAGTGAGACAGTATCTCATGGCACAGAGGCGAGCTTCTCCCCTCATGGTGCCAGGAAAGCCAAGAGAGAAGGGGCTGGAGTCCCAGTATCCCCTTCAGTAGTACATCTCAATGACCTAACTCCCTCCCACTGGTTCCCATGCCTTAATATCCCACCAATAACACCATGAGACTAAAATCAAGCCTTTAACATGTGGGCCTTTGGGGACATTGGTCCGAACTCTAACATGTCTGACTTGAATTAGTGATTTTAACTACTTTAAGACTCACAGTTTACTAAAAGGGGGTACATTATTTTTCTAACACTGCTCTGTTTTTCTACACTACCAGTCTTGAGCCCCAGAAGTATGTACTCACCCGGACAGCATTCCCAGGATAGATGTGATCTGTAAAGACTTGCTAGGTACAATCGTTGATAGGAACAGGGCCAGGCAAGTGTGGCTTTGGGAACAAAGGGCAGGTCCATCATACAAACAACGTAAGGTCTTTGACACTTGAACAGCTCTTTCTAAAGGTTAAATAAACCACTTGCCCAGGACTGACTGTGTTTCTGCAGGTCCTAGCCATGTGGTCCCAGCGTTCTATCACCCTGGGGTCGGGGTATTTCAGATGCTGTGACCCCTGCTCTCAGGTAGACCTTGCAGTGACCTGTGAAAACATGCACGGTGGACGATGCTGCGGAGTCCTCCTGCCTCGTCCATGAGCGTGCCCAGGTCACAGGCTGCATCTACCTGGCTGTACAGACGAATGTGTGATGATTGATTATCATTGTCAACTTAGCTAGATCAGAATCAGCCAGCTCAATAAAGCACATCTCTGTATGTGTCTGTCAAAGCCTCCCAGAGAGAATGAGAGAGAAAGACATGCTCTAAACGTGGATGGACCATCCTGTGGGCTAAGGGCCCAGATATAATAAAATGAGGCAAAGGAAGGGGGGGGGGCGAGAAAGAGACAGTATTCTCTTTTCTTGCCTCCTGGTTGGCCAGGAGTGAACAACCACCATCCACCTCAGCTCCTCTCACTATGGGCTCTGCCCAGCACATAGGACCAAGTGATCATGAACCAAGCCCTCTGAAACCATGAGCAAAGCCAGTCTTTCCCTTTCAGCTGTCTGCTCAGGTGCTGACCACAGAAACAAAAGTACAACACGGGTGGGATTTCTTTTGTCTCCGTAATGTCATTACCAGATCACACAGGATCAGCCCTGTGTGTTGAATGTGTATTAAGAGAACCACCTTCCTTCTTTTCCACATTGGCAGAGAGAATGGTCTGCTTGGCAAGAGACTTTATTAAAAAAAAAAAAAAACCATATGGGTTCTAGATTTCAAGTATTTATAGGTGGGCGGTGAGCAAGTGGTTTGTCATGACATGAGCCCAACTGTGTGTTCCCTTGATGCTCGACAGCTAACTGGTGTTTGTCAGTGTTGCTTATGGCAACACCCCATTTCAAAGCACACAGGTCTGTTGGTTGGTTAGGAAGGCAATGCCACGGTAACAAATCAGTTTGGTGTCTCATTCATTCAAGGCAGTCAGAGCTCCTGGTTCGTGATGTGGCTTCCTGCGAGTCAGTGGAGTGGGGCTCTTGCACGTGTCAGGGGGCTTCAGGTTGCTGGCTCTTTGTGCCTTGTGCACTTGGAATCTTCAACATGAGGGAGACTCAGAATTAGGAGCTGCAAGGTATGGCAGAAATCTCTAACCCAGAGACTTGTGACAAGAGAATCTTGGAGGCCTGGGTTACAATCTGGTAGATCATAGAACTAATGTCGAAAACCCAGTACTAGTTTGGAGTATTGTTTAAAGGTATCTCGGGGCTCATAAACACTTGGCCCTCATCAGACCTGTAAGAGATGGGGCCTGGGTCAGGTCACTAGGGATACAACCCTCAGTAGGAGTTAATGTAGTTCTTGTGAAACCCTCACTGGCTTCCTATCTTTTCACATGAGGACTCCCTCTATACACCCTCCTCCCACACCATGCCAAACACCACAAAATCCTCAACAGAGCCGAGCTGATACCAGTGCATGCCCTTGGACCTCCAAAACTGTGAGCTCAAGAAACTTCTCTTGATAACATGCTTGGCCTCAAGGGTTTTACTGTAGGAAAAAAAAAACCTGTAATCACACACACAGAAGCCACCTAGGGTCAGAAGGTTGCCTGGGGGTCTGGAGAGACCTGAAAGGGCTCTGCCCAACAAGGAATTCTGACATCAGAAATACTGAGTTCGGGCTGGCGAGATGACTCAGTGGGTAAGAGCACTGACTGTTCTTCCAAAGGTCCTGAGTTCAAATCCCAGTGTAGTTGCTGGTTTTGTGTGTCAACTTGACACAAGCTGGAGTTATCACAGAGAAGGGAGCCTCCCTTGAGGAAATGCCTCCATGAGACCCAGCTGTAAGGCATTTTCTCAATTAGTGATCAAGTGGGGAGGGCCCCTTGTGTGTGGTACCATCTCTGGGCTGGTAGTCTTGGGTTCTATAAGAAAGCAAGCAGAACAAGCCAGAGAAAGCAAGCCAGCAAGTGACATCCTTCCATGGCCTCTGCATCAGCTCCTGCTTCCTGACCTGCTTGAGTTCCAGTCCTGACTTCCTTTGGTGATAATCAGCAATGTGGAAGTGTAAGCTGAATAAACCCTTTCCTCTCCAACTTGCCTCTTGGTCAAGTTGGTCATGTTTGTTCAGAAATAGAAACCCTGACTAAGACAAATTGGTACCAGCATAGTGGAGTATTCCTGTGACAAGCTGACCATGTTTTGGGAAGGACTGTGGAAGGACTTTAGAACTTTGAGCTAGAAGAGCCATTGGTATGTTAAGAGCTCTCTGTAATGTTCTGTAGGAGCTTAGAAGATAATGTTGAGAACAGTGCAAAAGATGGAGGCCTGGCTTGTGAAATTTCAGAGGGAGATTAAAGACTCTTATCAGGGCCATTGCTGTTTTGATTGTGAATATTCTGTGGTTTTGGTTATCTGGGGCTGAAGAATCAGCTGTGATTAACAAGATACCAGAACTACTAAAGCAAAACTTTTGCATTACTGGGACTATTGATGCTGGTTAGCTGGAGCTAAGAAATTAGCAGTGATTAAGAAGGGACCAGCATCATTGAGGTGAAATCTTCTGGGATGTGTTTTCTGAGAGCACAGAGGCTGTGCTTCAGAGATAGGCAAGGTTGTACCTCGTGCTGCGGTGGGACTTGGTAAGGTGTAAGAGTCACCCACCTGGTTTTGAAGGCATGAAGGGGTCATGAAGAGCAGATGAAGGTCGGTACTGTGAGAGGCCGCAGACAGCCATTGGTGAATGTGCAGCCTCAGTTGCAATTGATGACCCAGGACTTGAAGGGGTCATGTAAAGAAATTGAGGCTTGGCACCATGAAGAGAGCCTATGAGAGGCGATTGGTGAAGCCTAGTTACAGCGGAGAACAGCAGTGTTTTAGAGATGCCAGTCCCAGGAGAAGACCACCAAGAACAGCAGCAGCAGTGGAGTACAGGCATCTGAAGCCTAGAAGACAACATATGTGCTACAATGGCAGAGCTGGAGAAGTGACCCAAGCCCTTGGAGGAATCCAGAAGATTGTGAGTTGATCCCAGACAATGGCCGGTTGGAGCTTGATTGTGACTGTGCCCTGGTATTTTTCCCTCTTTAAGGAAGAAAGTATTTTAGTGGAGTTCACAGTGAAGAGACTTTTAATTGTAAAACGACTTTGAATTTAAAAAGAGATCTGGTGTTTTAAAGGGATTGAAATTTTAATATGTAAGAATTGCAAAGACTGTGGGACTTTTAAAGTTATTTAGATCTTGGGGATGAATAAGAAAGTAAGGGTTAAGGCTTAATAGTGATGTGTTTGTGCATCAAGTTGACACAAGCTGGAGTTATCACAGAGAAAGGAGCCTCCCTTGAGGAAATGCCTCCATGAGACCCAGCTGTAAGGCATTTTCTCAATTAGTGATCAAGTGGGGAGGGCCCCTTGTGTGTGGTACCATCTCTGGGCTGGTAGTCTTGGGTTCTATAAGAAAGCAGGCTGAGCAAGCCAGGGGAAGCCAGCCAGTAAGTAACTGTATCAGCTCCTGCTTCCTGACCTGCTTGAGTTCCAGTCCCAACTTCCTTTGGTGTTGAACAACAGTGTGGAAGTGTAAGCTGAATAAACCCTTTCCTCTCCAACTTGCTTCTTGGTCATGATGTTTGTGCAGGAAACCCTAAGATACCCAACAACCACATAGTGACGCCCTCTTCTGGTGCTTCTGAAGACAGTTACAGTGTACCTATGTATAATAATAAGTAAATCTTTGGGCTGGAGCAAGCAGGGACTGAGCTAGCAGGCTGACCGGAGTGGAGTGAGCAGAGGTCCTAAAAAATTCAATTCCCAACAATCACATGAAGGCTCACAACCATCTGTATAGCTACAGTGTACTCACATACATAAAATAAATAAATAAATCTTAAAAAAAAAAAAGAGAGAGAGAGTGCCTTGCTGAACTGTATTGCTGGCCCTAACTCATGTGTTAAAGTCGCTTGGGTTTGGAAAAGCAGGTGTTTCCACAATGATGCCATTTTCTCTACACTGGCATTCATCACATGTTGGCTTAAAATATTTGAAAGAAAAAAAAAAAGTCCTGAGTTCAAGTCCCAGTTTGTCTGTCACTAGTAGTTTCAGCGACACTGAGACACACCATTTCCCTGAGCTTCCCTGTCCTCCTCTATACAAATGTATATTGCCCGTGCCGATGGCGTCCAGGCTTAAGGAGAAGCTGCTTGGGGACCAAGCTTTGAAAGATTCAAGGCCAAAGACAAAGACCACGGAATATTCATTCCCTGCCTTTTGCCCCCACCCCCTCCACTCCAAGAAGGCTCTCCAGCTGAGCCAACTTCTCCCATCTGTTCAAGTTGACCTTGGAGTTTCCTCCAAGTTCTTGTGGGAGGGGGCTCCTAAGCCACACAGCACCGCCCTCGAGTCCTCGAAGGGCCTTATGTCCTGAGCTTGCCAGCCCCGATCTCTGGAAGGCTTTGCAGCTCATGTGTCTCCCAGATGACAGTGGAAGGGATCTGTGATGCGCTCAGAAAGCCTAGTTCCAACACTACACACTGTCTAGACCCTGTCCCCATGCATGGCCCAGTTTCCACAAAGAGTCACCCTCATTTGCCCTTGCCCCACCCAGCCTCCTTCCCAGCTCCGGGATGTCCCTATGTTGTATATTTGTCCATCAGTCCTAGACCATATCCTCTGCCACGCCTCAAAATTTCCCTGAGCTGGACATGCAAGCAGAAGCATCCAGAAAGGAACATGTTGATTTCGGCAGAGCCCTCAACAGCACATCTCTCAATATCTGTGTATTGGAAGCCAGATCCTCTGCATCTCCCCTGGCCAGCTGGTCAGTCTTATTTGAGACTCTGTCTTGGGTCTGCCTCTGTGAAATGCAGAATTTGGACAGAGCGAGCATGTCCTAATTCTGAGACTGGAGGTAGGACTGGGAGGAGACTCCAGTGTGATGCACTGCCTAGACCTGCACAATGGATCTTGGCTTCTCCCCTTCCTGGGGTCTGACCGAAATCTTCCTGCTCATGCCTCCTTCTATCTTCTGCTGGAACAGACGTCAGCTCCCTACTGACTGACAGGATCATCAGAATCAGCTTCTCCAAGGACCCACGAGAGGATCCAAAGTTCCAGCAGACAAGCATGCAAAGGTGGCCGTGTACTTGGCTCTTGGCCAAAGCCTCCAAATGCCAAGCCAGGGCATGGTACGCCTCAAATCACTTTGAATTTCAATGTCCCTGTCCCCACATGCTGATAATGGAAACCCTTGTTACCTCCCCCCTACCCCAAATTCCTTGGAAGGCCAAATTCTTGTTTCAGAAATGTATTAAGAGGTTACCATTCACACGCACACATTTTATTTTTATATAAAATAAAGGGTCATATGCCCAACATCTTTTATAGTTTAACAGCCCAGAAGTCTCTTTAGAAATCTCCATCCCCCGAGAGAGGCCCCCTGCCCACAAGCTTTCTGGAGGCTTGGCGTTCAGAGGGCTGCATCAAGGGGGTCTTACAGTGTGGCGCAGAGGCCCCACAGCTCAAGCTTATGTTAAAAGACGGAGCTCGTTTCCTGCACTTTCCCTTCCCACACTTTGGCAGAACCTGGCACGGACTGCTTTAGCACAGAATGCAATCGGAGGTGTGGTTCTTTGGCATGTAATCTGTGTTGATCCATCCAAATGGGCTTGGCACAGGGCACAGGCTTAGGAGGACTGCAGGAGGCTGGGGTACAGGGCGGTTCAGGACACACATCTGGACACCCAACTGAAGAGCAGGGAGGCCAGCCAAGCCTGGCCTTCTGGAGCAGTTTTGGAAACAAGTCACCACTCCAGAATTATAGCTCTGTCTATCATCCCCATCCCTGCTCTGTGACCCCTCCTTTTTCTTCCCTGTTAGCGGGGCTCCTAGCTCCAAAGTCAGTTATGCTGGGACCTATCCCAACTGTAAAACGAATGGGGTTCTGGATCCAGGGGCAAATTTCCAGCCCAGGCCCTCCAGGGAAATAAACTGGAACTGGGTAGAGGAGGTGGGGCCTTATGTGGTGGGAGATCCTAGGTTCCAGAGAGTAGCAATTATCCAGAGCCAGAAACAGGCCTTGCACCCTATCCGCTGTACTCCAAGTACAGCCTCGTGGCCAGAAAGCCTCCTCAGGTTTCTGGACCCACCGTAAACCCCCAGCTCAGCCAGTGTTTGACATGGGGCATTCAACAAGGCCAGTATATACGTGGTCCCCTCTGAGTCCCTGATGTCCGCACCCTTCCTACTGCCTTTCACGTATTTCACGCTTCGACATCTTGCTGCTATTCCTCCTGGAGTAGGGGCTCTCGGTCCCCTCCTTGAACTCTCTCATCTTCCTCTTTCTCCATGCAGCCCACAGTGGCGGCCAGACCAGCACCCACACCACCCCCAACCACAGCAGCCCCGGTGGCCCCCACCGCGGCCCCAGCTGCTACCATCCCAGCCTCAGCAGCCAACGCCGCTGCTGCCATGCCTGCGCCCACCACACCCCCTGCCAGGCCCATGAGCCCAGCACCTACAGCGCCCCCTACCGCGGCCAGGTGGCCACAGAAGCGCATTGTGTAGGAGTCCATGAAGGCCTTGGCTTCTGCCTGCAGCTCGGCTTCCAGGGCCTCCAAGGTCTGCTCTCTCTCCTTGCACAACAGGGCCACACCATGGCGGGCCAAGATGGCATCCTTCTGGGTAGAGAGGAGGTTCCTCATCGTGTCAGGCAGGACTCGTAGTGCAGAGAAGATGCGCTTGGTGGCTATGTCCTGTGGCAGTGGGAAGGAAAGAGGGTGGTCCACCTGGGTCCTCGGGCATCCTCTCCTGCACACCCTCGCCGGCAGACCCTGAGGCTCACCTGCTGTCTCACGTACTCCTCGAACTCCTTCTTGGCGGCTTCCACTTTCCTCAGATCATGGAGCTGAGCAGCCATCTGTCCACAGGAAAACCCAGGCTGCCTGCCTCTTTCCTCCTCATCCAGGGATCCTCCTGGTCCCTCATCTCTGCTTCCAGGACATGCAGACCCCTACCTCAGGTCACCCTCCCTGACCCTAGCCTTCCCGGGGAGAGGCGCTCATTACCTCATCAGGAGAGTTGAAACTGGGCCCAGTCTTCCCCATCCAGCCAGAGAGATTCTGCAGAGACACCACAGACAGGTCAGGGACCGTAGGGGCCTGAAGAGGCCGGGCTCCTCAGGAACTTTTCACACCTTGATCTCCTGTGCTAGCTGCTGCCCTGTGAGCAGGCGTCTGTCTCCCCTGGCCACGGCACGCCCCTCACTCCAGTACCCTTGACAGCGGCTCTTAGCGTGCTGAGGGGCTGTGCTCAGCACGTCCAAGATGTAGGCCCGGAAATGGTGGGAGAAGTCATCTTCTGTGTCTGAGAAAGGGACAGGACTGAGGAGCCTGGGCCTGGGGGAGATGGGGCCAAAGCTGGGAAGGCATGCCAGGGAAGTCTCCACCCCTGGAACACTTACTGCCTCTGGGGCTGGCTTGGTCTTTGTTTACCCACTGCCTCTCAGGAGCAGGGAGGAGGTAACAGCGGGCCCGTTTCCCGAGGAGCAGCTCCTGGACCTTGGGGTATTTGCCGGACAGCTTCTGAGAGATGGATTGCACAGATCTCTGAGTTGAGGAAGCAGCCTCCCTCTGTAAGCACGCTCCTGGGACCCCACCCAGCCTCCTTCACCTGGGCATCAGCCTCTTCCCTCTGCACTGCTTACCTGGAGTATGTCACCCACGTGCCCTTGCCCTGACTTATTATGATGGGAAGAGTCTCGGACTAAGAGATCCAGATGCTGGAAGAGAAAGGGTCCTGACACCGGCAGCCGGGATTGGTGTGTCAGGATTGACGAAACTAGAAATTGTCTTACCTGGATTGGTACCATCCCATAATGTTTGCCCATCACCTCAGCCACGTGAACGAACATCTAGGATTAGGTACGGAAATATTTAGGGTTGGGCTACTCCAAGGGCTGGAGTCTGTCCCATAAGCCTTCTTTCTAGCCACCCTGGACCGCTGTAGGAGCCAAGATTCCGGCTTCCAAATTGAAGATTTTCTGGCCTTGCTCCAAACCAGGTGCCTCATATTCAACCCTCTGAAGCCCACTAAGCCAACCCAAGTGTCATAAAACTCTAAACCTGAAAGGGAAGCCATGATTTCCCTTTGTTCCAGCCCTCCTGACCTTGTGGTCAGAGTAATTGAGGCTACCTCACCTCTAGATAGCCCAGATCGGTATCCTTCAGCTCTTGGGAGGTATTCAGGATCTGCAAAGAAAACAATAAGATGCAAGAAGACTTGCAGAAGTGGGAAGGGTCCTGTGAAGGGCTCCTGAGAGGCTTATGCATCCCAGAACGCAAGTCCAGTCCAGCACGAGACCCTCTTCACCTAGGTGCAAGCATCTTCCAGACTTAGATTGTTGTGTGGTCCTGTGACTCTCCAGTCATCCCCTAATCTTATCACTGCACCTTTAGAACAACCCATCTGTCCACCTTCACCAGGAACATCTTCTTCCT